>NW_027461246.1:0-181668 GCF_030463565.1 Pelecanus crispus
ACAGTCCCTGGGTACCCCAATACCCTCTGGGACCCCCCCCAATTTCCCTCACAGTCCCTGGGTACCCCAATACCCTCTGGGACCCCCCCCAATTTCCCTCACAGCCCCTGGGTACCCCAATACCCTCTGGGACCCCCCCCAATTTCCCTCACAGCCCCTGGGTACCCCAATACCCTCTGGGACCCCCCCCCCCAATTTCCCTCACAGCCCCTGGGTACCCCAATACCCTCTGGGGACCCCCCCCCAATTTTCCTCACAGTCCCTGGGTACCCCAATACCCTCTGGGACCCCCCCCCAATTTCCCTCACAGCCCCTGGGTACCCCAATACCCTCTGGGACCCCCCCCCAATTTCCCTCACAGCCCCTGGGTACCCCAATACCCTCTGGGACCCCCCCCCAATTTTCCTCACAGTCCCTGGGTACCCCAATACCCTCTGGGGACCCCCCCCCAATTTTCCTCACAGTCCCTGGGTACCCCAATACCCTCTGGGCCCCCCCCCCCAATTTTCCTCACAGCCCCTGGGTACCCCAATACCCTCTGGGACCCCCCCCCAATTTCCCTCACAGCCCCTGGGTACCCCAATACCCTCTGGGGACCCCCCCCCAATTTTCCTCACAGTCCCTGGGTACCCCAATACCCTCTGGGACCCCCCCAATTTCCCTCACAGCCCCTGGGTACCCCAATACCCTCTGGGACCCCCCCCCAATTTCCCTCACAGTCCCTGGGTACCCCAATACCCTCTGGGACCCCCCCCCAATTTCCCTCACAGTCCCTGGGTACCCCAATACCCTCTGGGACCCCCCCCAATTTCCCTCACAGCCCCTGGGTACCCCAATACCCTCTGGGACCCCCCCCAATTTCCCTCACAGCCCCTGGGTACCCCAATACCCTCTGGGACCCCCCCCCAATTTCCCTCACAGTCCCTGGGTACCCCAATACCCTCTGGGACCCCCCCCGCAATTTCCCTCATAGCCCCTGGAGACCCCAAACACCCCCTGGGGACCCCCAGTTGCCCTGACCCCCCCCCAAGCACCCCAGTCACCTCCCTGGGCTCCCCGTCCCCCTGGGAAGCTCCCAATTGCTCCACTCCCACCCCAGGACCCCCCAAGACCCCCCCAGGGACCCCCCCGCCCCCCCAGGGCTCCCCCAGCGACCCCCAAGACCCCCAGGGCCCACGATACCCCCCCCACCAAAAAAAAACCCCTTTAATTGCCCCCCTCCCCCGCCAGGGGGCGCCAGCAAAGGGTGGGGGGGCGCGTTTTGGGGCGGAGCCGAATGTGGGCGTGGTCGGAGGGGGCGTGTCCTGACGCAGGGCGCCCCCAGCTGGTGGTTCCCGAGTACTGCATCCACGGGCTGTTCTGCCTGATGTTCCTGTGCGCGGCCGAGTGGGTGACGCTGGGCCTGAACCTGCCCCTGCTGCTCTACCACCTCTGGAGGTGGGGGGTCACGGGGTCACGGGGGGGTCACGGGGTCACGGGGGGTCATGGGGACCTGCCCCTGCTGCTCTACCACCTCTGGAGGTGGGGGGCACGGGGGGGGCACGGGGTCACGGGGGGGTCACGGGGTCACGGGGGGTCATGGGGACCTGCCCCTGCTGCTCCACCACCTCTGGAGGTGGGGGGCACGGGGGCACGGGGGGGCACGGGGTCACGGGGGGTCATGGGGACCTGCCCCTGCTGCTCTACCACCTCTGGAGGTGGGGGGCACGGGGGGGCACGGGGTCACGGGGGGGGTCACGGGGTCACGGGGGGTCATGGGGACCTGCCCCTGCTGCTCCACCACCTCTGGAGGTGGGGGGCACGGGGGCACGGGGGGACACGGGGTCACGGGGGGTCATGGGGACCTGCCCCTGCTGCTCCACCACCTCTGGAGGTGGGGGGCACGGGGTCACGGGGGGTCACGGGGTCACGGGGGGTCATGGGGACCTGCCCCTGCTGCTCCACCACCTCTGGAGGTGGGGGGCACGGGGTCACGGGGGGTCACGGGGTCACGGGGGGTCATGGGGACCTGCCCCTGCTGCTCCACCACCTCTGGAGGTGGGGGGCACGGGGGCACGGGGGGGCACGGGGTCACGGGGGGTCATGGGGACCTGCCCCTGCTGCTCTACCACTTCTGGAGGTGGGGGGACACGGGGACATGGGGGGGACACGGGGGTCAGGGACCTGCCCCCACTCCTGTGTCCCCTCTGGAGCTGGGGTGACATGGTGATGGGCAGGGGGTGACACGGGGCACATGGAGCGGGCGCCGCTGCTCCGCCAGCAGTGGTCGCGTAGGCGGGGGGGAGGTGACACGGGGTGTCCGCAGCGTGGTGCCCCCATGCCCCCCCGTGTCCCCCCCAGGTACTTCCACCGCCCGGCCGACGGCTCGGAGGGGCTCTTCGACGCCGTCTCCATCATGGACGCCGACATCCTGGGCTACTGCCAGAAGGAGGCCTGGTGCAAGCTGGCCTTCTACCTCCTCTCCTTCTTCTACTACCTGTACAGGTGCCACTGGGGGCACTGGGAGGCACTGGGAGGGGAGGGGGGCGGGGAGGGGACGGGGAGGGCAGGGCGGGGCACTGGGGTGGGACTGGGAGGCACTGGGAGTGGGCTGGTGGGCACTGGGGTGGGACTGGGAGGCACTGGGAGTGGGCTGGTGGGCACTGGGGTGGGACTGGGAGGCACTGGATGGGACTGGGAGGCACTGGGAGTGGGCTGGTGGGCACTGGGCTGGGACTGGGCTGGGACTGGGAGGCACTGGGGTGGGACTGGGAGGCACTGGGGTGGGACTGGGAGGCACTGGGAGTGGGCTGGTGGGCACTGGGGTGGGACTGGGAGGCACTGGATGGGACTGGGAGGCACTGGGAGTGGGCTGGTGGGCACTGGGGTGGGACTGGGAGGCACTGGGAGTGGGCTGGTGGGCACTGGGCTGGGACTGGGAGGCACTGGGGTGGGACTGGGAGGCACTGGAGTGGGCTGGTGGGCACTGGGGTGGGACTGGGAGGCACTGGGAGTGGGCTGGTGGGCACTGGGGTGGGACTGGGAGGCACTGGGAGTGGGCTGGTGGGCACTGGGGTGGGACTGGGAGGCACTGGGGTGGGACTGGGAGGCACTGGGAGTGGGCTGGTGGGCACTGGGGTGGGACTGGGAGGCACTGGATGGGACTGGGAGGCACTGGGAGTGGGCTGGTGGGCACTGGGCTGGGACTGGGCTGGGACTGGGAGGCACTGGGGTGGGACTGGGAGGCACTGGGAGTGGGCTGGTGGGCACTGGGGTGGGACTGGGAGGCACTGGATGGGACTGGGAGGCACTGGGCGTGGGCTGGTGGGCACTGGGCTGGGACTGGAAGGGGACTGGGAGGTACTGGGCGGGCACAGGGGCACTGGGATGGGCCTGGGGGCAGTGGGAGGGGAATGGGGGGGAACTGGAGTGGGAGGTGGGGGGGACTGGTGGACACTGGGGAGGCACTGGGAGGGGACTGGAATGGGATGGGGGGGCACCGGGAGGGGACTGGGACACTGGGGAGGGGCTGGGTGGGGACTGGAATGGGCTGGGGAGGCACTGGGAGGGGACTGGGACACTGGGGAGGGACTGGGAGGGGACTGGAATGGGCTGGGGAGGCACTGGGAGGGGACTGGGACACTGGGGAGGCACTGGGAGGGGACTGGAATGGGCTGGGGGGGCACTGGGAGGGGACTGGGACACTGGGGAGGCACTGGGAGGGGACTGGAATGGGCTGGGGGGGCACTGGGAGGGGACTGGGACACTGGGGAGGGACTGGGAGGCACTGGGAAGGGACTGGGGACTACTGGGGGGGGACTGGGAGGGGACTGGAAGCACTGGGATGGGACTGGGAGGCACTGGGATGAGGGTAGGAATGACTGGGACGAGCCTGGGGGTGCCGGGATGCATCTGGGAGGCACTGGGAGGGGACTGGGAGGGAGGCGGGGGGCTGGGGGGGGACTGGGGCGCACTGGGAGGCACTGGGGGGACACGCTGCCCCTCTCCCAGTATGGTGTACACACTGGTGAGCTTCTGAGGGCCCCCACCCGCTGCCGCCAGGGCCCCTCCGCCCGCGGGGCCCAGTTCCGCCTCCCAGCTGCCGCTATGACCCCAGTCTGGGGAGCGGGGGGGGGGCACTGGGACCCCCCCGGGGAGAGGGAGGGGCGCCTCCCAGTCCGGCCCAGCGGCCTCCCAGTTCGTCCCGGTCCAGCCCCTGCTGGGTTTCTGTGTTGGCCGAATCGTCCCCATTGTGGCTCAATAAAGACAAATGGCACCAGTGACCTGCTGGGGTGGTACTGGGAGCACTGGGCTGCTCTTCCAGCCGGCACTGGGAGCACTGGGGCTGGCTTTCCAGCTGGCACTGGAAGCACTGGGAACACTGGGGCTGGCTTTCCAGCCGGCACTGGGAGCACCTGGAGCCCTGGGGCTGGTTTTCCAGCTGGCGCTGGGAGCACTGGGAGCACTGGGGCTGGTTTTCCAGCCGGTGCTGGGAGCACTGGGAGCACTGGGGCTGGTTTTCCAGCCGGTGCTGGGAGCCCCGGGGCTGGTTTTCCAGCCGGTGCTGGGAGCACTGGGAGCACTGGGGCTGGTTTTCCAGCCGGTGCTAGGAGCACTGGAGCTGGTTTTCCAGCCGGTGCTGGGAGCACTGGGAGCACTGGGGCTGGCTTTCCAGCCAGCACTGGGAGCACTGGGAACACTGGGAGCACTGGGGCTAGCTTTCCAGCCAGCATTGGGAGCACTGGGAGCACTGGGGCTGGCTTTCTAGCTGGCACTGGAAGCACTGGGAACACTGGGGCTGGCTTTCCAGCCGGCACTGGGAGCACCGGGACTAGCTTTCCAGCCAGTACTGGGAGCACTGGGAGCCCCGGGACTGGCTTTCCAGCCGGTGCTGGGAGCACTGGGAGCACTGGGGCTGGTTTTCCAGCTGGCGCTGGGAGCACTGGGAGCACTGAGAGCCCTGGGGCTGGTTTTCCAGCCAGTGCTGGGAGCACTGGGCACAGTGGGAGCGCTGGGCGCACTGGGAGCCCTGGGGCTGGTTTTCCAGCTGGTGCTGGGAGCACTGGGAGCACTGGGGCTGGTTTTCCAGCCAGCGCTGGGAGCACTGGGCGCAGTGGGAGCGCTGGGTGCAGTGGGAGCGCTGGGAGCACTGGGAGCCCTGGGGCTGGTTTTCCAGCCGGTGCTGGGAGCACTGGGAGCACTGGGGCTGGTTTTCCAGCCGGTGCTGGGAGCACTGGGCACAGTGGGAGCGCTGGGCGCAGTGGGAGCGCTGGGAGCACTGGGAGCCCCGGGGCTGGTTTTCCAGCCGGTGCTGGGAGCACTGGGAGCACTGGGGCTGGTTTTCCAGCCGGCACTGGGAGCACTGGGCGCAGTGGGAGCGCTGGGAGCACTGGGAGCCCTGGGGCTGGTTTTCCAGCTGGCGCTGGGAGCACTGGGAGCACTGAGAGCCCTGGGGCTGGTTTTCCAGCCAGCGCTGGGAGCACTGGGCACAGTGGGAGCGCTGGGCGCACTGGGAGCCCCGGGGCTGGTTTTCCAGCCGGTGCTGGGAGCACTGGGAGCACTGGGGCTGGTTTTCCAGCCGGCGCTGGGAGCACTGGGCGCAGTGGGAGCGCTGGGCGCAGTGGGAGCGCTGGGAGCACTGGAGCCCCGGGGCTGGTTTTCCAGCCGGTGCTGGGAGCACTGGGAGCACTGGGGCTGGTTTTCCAGCCGGCGCTGGGAGCACTGGGCGCAGTGGGAGCGCTGGGCGCAGTGGGAGCGCTGGGAGCACTGGGAGCCCCGGGGCTGGTTTTCCAGCCGGTGCTGGGAGCACTGGGAGCACTGGGGCTGGTTTTCCAGCCGGCGCTGGGAGCACTGGGCGCAGTGGGAGCGCTGGGCGCAGTGGGAGCGCTGGGAGCACTGGGAGCCCCGGGGCTGGTTTTCCAGCCGGTGCTGGGAGCACTGGGAGCACTGGGGCTGGTTTTCCAGCCGGCGCTGGGAGCACTGGGCGCAGTGGGAGCGCTGGGCGCAGTGGGAGCGCTGGGAGCACTGGGAGCCCCGGGGCTGGTTTTCCAGCCGGTGCTGGGAGCACTGGGAGCACTGGGGCTGGTTTTCCAGCCGGCGCTGGGAGCACTGGGCGCAGTGGGAGCGCTGGGCGCAGTGGGAGCGCTGGGAGCACTGGGAGCCCCGGGGCTGGTTTTCCAGCCGGTGCTGGGAGCACTGGGAGCACTGGGGCTGGTTTTCCAGCCGGCGCTGGGAGCACTGGGCGCAGTGGGAGCGCTGGGCGCAGTGGGAGCGCTGGGAGCCCCGGGGCTGGTTTTCCAGCCGGTGCTGGGAGCACTGGGAGCACTGGGGCTGGTTTTCCAGCCGGCGCTGGGAGCACTGGGCGCAGTGGGAGCGCTGGGCGCAGTGGGAGCGCTGGGAGCACTGGGAGCCCCGGGGCTGGTTTTCCAGCTGGTGCTGGGAGCACTGGGAGCACTGGGGCTGGTTTTCCAGCCGGCGCTGGGAGCACTGGGCGCAGTGGGAGCGCTGGGCGCAGTGGGAGCGCTGGGAGCACTGGGAGCCCCGGGGCTGGTTTTCCAGCCGGTGCTGGGAGCACTGGGAGCACTGGGGCTGGTTTTCCAGCCGGCGCTGGGAGCACTGGGCGCAGTGGGAGCGCTGGGCGCAGTGGGAGCGCTGGGAGCACTGGGAGCCCCGGGGCTGGTTTTCCAGCCGGTGCTGGGAGCACTGGGAGCACTGGGGCTGGTTTTCCAGCCGGCACTGGGAGCACTGGGCGCAGTGGGAGCGCTGGGAGCACTGGGCGCAGTGGGAGCACTGGGCGCAGTGGGAGCACTGGGAGCCCTGGGGCACTGGGCGCAGTGGGAGCACTGGCAGTACTGGGCGCACTGGGAGCACTGGGGCTGGTCGCCCCGCGGCCCTGGGAGGGGTGGGACGGGGGGGAGGGGGGTGTCAGGACCCGCGCTCCCGGCTCCCCCAAAACCTGGTGGGGCTGCGCCGTCGCCTTGGGGTGCCCCGGCCCGTGGGGTGGGGATGGGGTGGGGGTGGGGGTGGGGGTGCCCCGGGTGCCCCGGCCCATGGGGTGGGGGTGGGGTGGGGGTGCCCCGGGTGCCCCTGTCCGTGGGTGGGGGTGGGGGTGTCCCGGGTGCCCCGGCCCGTGGGTGGGGGTGCCCCGGGTGCCCCTGTCCGTGGGGTGGGGGTGGGGGTGCCCTGAGTGCCCCGGCCCGTGGGTGGGGGTGGGGGTGTCCCGGGTGCCCCCGGCCCGTGGGTGGGGGTGTCCCGGGTGCCCCGGTCCATGGGGTGGGGGTGCCCCGGGTGCCCCGGCCCGTGGGTGGGGGTGGGGTGGGGGTGCCCCGCGTGCCCCTGTCCGTGGGGTGGGGGTGGGGGCGGGGGTGCCCTGGGTGCCCCGGCCCGTGGGTGGGGGTGGGGTGGGGGTGCCCCGGGTGCCCCTGTCCGTGGGGTGGGGGTGGGGGTGCCCCGGGTGCCCCGGCCCGTGGGTGGGGGTGGGGTGGGGGTGCCCCGCGTGCCCCTGTCCGTGGGGTGGGGGTGGGGGCGGGGGTGCCCTGGGTGCCCCGGCCCGTGGGTGGGGGTGGGGTGGGGGTGCCCTGGGTGCCCCTGTCCGTGGGGTGGGGGTGGGGGTGCCCCGGGTGCCCCGGCCCGTGGGTGGGGGTGGGGTGGGGGTGCCCCGCGTGCCCCTGTCCGTGGGGTGGGGTGGGGGTGCCCCGGGTGCCCCGGCCCGTGGGTGGGGGTGGGGTGGGGGTGCCCCGCGTGCCCCTGTCCGTGGGGTGGGGGTGGGGGTGCCCCGAGTGCCCCGGCCCGTGGGTGGGGGTGGGGGTGCCCTGGGTGCCCCGGCCCGTGGGTGGGGGTGGGGGTGCCCCGGGTGCCCCGGTCCATGGGGTGGGGGTGCCCCGGGTGCCCCGGCCCGCGGGTGGGGGTGGGGTGGGGGTGCGCCGGCCCCCCCGGCTGGCGGGGGCGGGGGTCCCCGTGTCCCCGGGTCCCCGCCCGGACGCGCGGGTGCCGGGTGCGGCGGGGCCGGCGCCGCCCTTGGCCGGGGTGCGGGGGTGTGGCGGGGGGCGGGGCGGCCGGGTCCCCAGCAGCACCCCGAGGCCTCCGAGGCGGCGGCGGCGGCAGGATGCTGGCGCTGGTGGCCCTGGTGACGGCGGGGGTGGCGGGGGTGGCCCCGGTGCCCCCCTGTCCCCTGGGCTTCGGGCCGGTGCCGGCGGGCGGCTGCGGGGACAGGGACGAGTGTCGCACGGCCGCCGTGTGCCACCACATGTGCCTCAACCACCACGGCGGCTTCGCCTGCCACTGCCACCCCGGCTACGTCCTGCAGCCCGACGGGGCCGCCTGCCGCCCCCGCCGCCCGCCGCCCGCCGCACCGGGGCTCGCACGACGCCTCGCACGACGCCTCGCACGACGCCTCGCGCCAGGGCCCGCGCCGGGGCTCCCGGCGGAGGAAGAGGCCGCGGGGCTGGCGACCCCGGGGGACGCGGCGGGACGGGCGGCGGGCGGCGGGCGGCGGCGTGCGCCAGGGCTCGCACGAGGGCTCGCACGAGGATTCGCGCCCAGGAAGGCGGCGGGAGTCGCAGGCGGCGTGGCGGCGGGGTTTGCGCGGGGACTTGCACGAGGAGTTGCCGCCAGACGGGCGGCGGGATTTGCGCGAGGATGTGCGCGAGGATGCGCACGAGGATCTGCGGCCAGGGAGGCACGAGGACCCGCGGCCAGGGAGGCCCCCGGCTTTGCACAAGGATTTGCACGAGGGTTTGCACCGAGGAAGGCAGCGGGAGTCGCAACCGTCTTGGCACCGGGCTTTGCATGGGGACGCGCACAAGGATTTGCACCAGGATTTGAGACCAGATAGGCAGCGGGGTTTGCACGAGGACTCGCATGAGGGCTTGCACCGAGACAGCAATCGGGATTTGCGACCGCCTTGGCAGCAGGGTTTGCACGGCGACGCGCACAGGGATTCGCACAAGGATCTACGACCAGGCAGGCACCGGGGTTTGCACGAGGGTTTGCACGAGGACTCGCACCAAGACAGCGATCAGGATTCACCATTGCCTTGGCACCAGGGTTTGCACGGGGACGGGCACCAGGACTTGCAACCAGACAGGCACTGGGGTTTGCACGAGGATTTGCACCGAGGAAGGCAGCGGGAGTTGCAGCCGGCGTGGCAGCAGGGTTTGCATGGGGACTTGCACGAGGATTTTCACGAGGATTTGCACCAGGGTTTGCAGCCAGGCAAGCACCGCGGCTTGCACGAGGATTTGCACGAGGGCTTGCCCCGAGGCAGCGATGGGGATTTGCGACTGCCTTGGCGCCAGGGTTTGCACGGGGACTCGCACGGGGACTCGCACGGGGACTCGCAGGAGGATTTGCACGAGGACTCGCCCGAGGACTCGCCCGAGGATTCGCCCAGCTCACCACTGGCACCCGCCACGTATGCTGACTCCCCCCCTGACCCTGCCCACCTTTACAGGGACGAGGACCCCGACACCTATGGGGACCCCTATATGGACCTGGAGGGCCCCGCCACGCAGCCGTGGGACCCCGCCGCCTATGGGGGTCCCTATCCGGGCCTGGCCCCCCCCTATGGGGCTGAGGACCCCAACACGGGGCTGTGGGACCCTGAGCCAGAGCACTGGGACCCCGACATCTATGGGGACCCCTATATGGACCCCTATGGGGACGAGGACCCCGAAAGGGGATCCTGGGACCCCTATACGCCCCCCTCGGACTCCTATGGAGATGAGGACCCTGAGCCTGGGAGCCTCCGCAGGGGCAGGGACCCCCAGACCAGGCCCTGGGACCCCTATGGAGACCCTGATATGCACCCCTATAGGGGCCAAGGCACCCATAGGGATGGGGACCCCCAGAATGAGCCCAGGAACCCCTATAGAGCCCCAGATCCTGAGACTGAGCCCTGGGACCCCCAGACTGGCTCCAGTGACCCCTATGGGCTTGGGGACCACCAGACTGAGCCCCAGGAGCCCTATAGGACCTGGGACCCCCAGCCTCACCCCAGGGACCCCTATAGAGCTCAGGACCCCCAAACTGACTCCAGGGACCCCTACAGACTTACGGACCCTCACACTGACTCCAGGGACCCCTATAGAGCTCAGGACCCCCAGCAGGACCCCAGGGACCCCTATAGACTTGAGGACTCCCAGCCTGACCCCAGGGACCCCTATAGACATTGGGACCCCCAGCCTGACCCCAGGGACCCTTATAGAGCTCAGAACCCCCAGCCTGACCCCAGGGACCCCTATAGACATTGGGACCCCCAGCCTGACCCCAGGGACCCGTATAGCACCCAGGACCCCCAGCCTGACCCCAGGGACCCCTATAGATTTTGGAACCCCCAGACAGGCCCCAGGGACCCCTATAGACATCGGGACCCCCAGCCTGACCCCAGGGACCCTTATAGAGCTCAGGACCCCCAGCATGACCCCAGGGACCCCTATAGACATTGGGACCCCCAGCCTGACCCCAGGGACCTGTATAGCACCCAGGACCCCCAGCCTGACCCCAGGGACCCCTATAGATTTTGGAACCCCCAGACAGGCCCCAGGGACCCCTATAGACATCGGGACCCCCAGCCTGACCCCAGGGACCCTTATAGAGCTCAGGACCCCCAGCATGACCCCAGGGACCCCTATAGACATTGGGACCCCCAGCCTGACCCCAGGGACCTGTATAGCACCCAGGACCCCCAGCCTGACCCCAGGGACCCCTATAGATTTTGGAACCCCCAGACAGGCCCCAGGGACCCCTATAGAGCTCAGGACCCCCAGCCTGACCCCAGGGACACCTATAGACTTGGAGACCGCCAGACTGAGCCCCAGGAGCCCTATAGGACCTGGGACCCCCAGCCTGACCCCAGGGACCCGTATAGCACCCAGCACCCCCAGCCTGACCCCAGGAACCCCTATAGCACCCAGGACCCCCAAACTGACCCCGGGGACCCCTATAGAGCCCAGGAGCCCCAGACTGATCCCAGGGACCCCTATAGAGCCAGGTCCCCCCCAGGGCCCTATAGGGACCCCCCAACTGTCCTCCCAGTTGCCCCCCATAAATCCCAGTTGCTCCCAGTTGCCCCCCCAGCTGCATCCCCAGATTATGGGAACCCCTCAATTTCACCCCCCACCCCCAGAGCCCCCCCAGTTGCCCCAGTTACCCGCCCAGTTGCCCCCCCAGTTTCCCTCCCACAAGCCAAGGACCTCCCAGTTGCCCCAGTTACCCCCCCAGTTGCTGTAGTTACCCCCCCAGTCACCCCTCCCAAGGCTAAGGATCGCCCAGTTGCCCCCGCAACCCTCAGAGCCTCCCCAGTTACCTCCCCAGTTGCCCCCCCCAAAGCCAAGGATCCCCCAGTTACCTCCCCAGTTGCCCCAGTTACCCCCCCAGTTGCCCCAGTTACCTCCCCAGTTGCCCCCCCCAGAGCCAAGGACCCCTCAGTTGCCCCAGTTATGCCCCCCAAAGCCAAGGATCCCCCAGTTACCTCCCCAGTTGCCCCAGTTGCCCCCCAAGTTGCCCCAGTTACCTCCCCAGTTGCCCCCCCCAGAGCCAAGGACCCCTCAGTTGCCCCAGTTATGCCCCCCAAAGCCAAGGATCCCCCAGTTACCCCCCCAGTTGCCCCAGTTACCCCCCCAGTTGCCCCTCCTGGAGCCAAGGACCCCTCAGTTGCCCCCCCAACCCCCAGAGCCCCCCCAGTTGCCCCAGTTACCCCCCCAGTTACCCCTCCCAGAGCCAAGGACCCCTCAGTTGCCCCCCCAACCCCCAGAGCCCCCCCAGTTGCCCCAGTTACCCCCCCAGTTACCCCTCCCAGAGCCAAGGACCCCTCAGTTGCCCCCCCAACCCCCAGAGCCCCCCCAGTTGCACCTCCAGTTACCCCCCCAGTTGCCTCCCCACAAGCCGAGGACTCCCCAGTTGCCCCAGTTACCCCCCCAGTCGCCCCCCCAGCTGCCCCCAGGGCTCCTCTCGGCCCCCGGACGCCTGGGTCCCTTCGGGGGGGGCTGCTGGTGGCACTGCCAGTGGCACTGGGGGGCGTACTGGTGGTACTGGGAGCACTGGGGGGGCTGAGGAGGCTCCCCCGGGCACCCCTCCCGAGCGCCCGTGGGTGAGGGTGCTGGTGGGGGGGGCAAACTGGGAGGGAACCCCCCCAAACTGGGAGTCCAAACTGGGAAAAGACCCCCAAACTGGGAGTGTTAGCCCCAGACTGGGACTGGGACCCCTCCCAAACTGGGATGGGAGGCTCAAACTGGGATGCCTCCCCTCCCCAAAACTGCAGGGCTCCCCCCACTCCCCCCCCCCGCCCCCAAACTGGGAGTCCAAACTGGGAAAGGACCCCCAAACTGGGACTGTTAGCCCCAAAATGGGACAGGGACCGCTCCCTAACTGGGATGGGAGGCTCAAACTGGGATGCCTCCCCTCCCCCCAACTGCAGGGCTCCCCGTATTCCGCCCCCCCCCCCAAACTGGGAGGGACCCACCCCCCCAAACTGGGAGTCCAAACTGGGAAAGGACCCCCAAACTGGGACTGGGACCCCTCCCAAACTGGGATGGGAGGCTCAAACTGGGATGCCTCCCTCCTAAAAAACTGCAGGGCTCCCCGTATTCCGCCCCCCCCCAAACTGGGAGGGACTCCCTCCCCCCAAACTGGGAGTCCAAACTGGGAAAGGACCCCCAAACTGGGACTGTTAGCCCCAAAATGGGACAGGGACCCCTCCCTAACTGGAAAGGGACCCCAAACTGGGATTGCCCCCCCCTTCCCCTCCCCCCCCGGGCTCTCCCCATCCCGGCCCCTCCCCCCCCCGCCCCCCGGGTGGGGGAGGGGCAGGGTCAAGGGCAATAAAGGGCCGGTGCTGAACCCTCCCGCCTGGGTCCCTTGGGGGGGGGAGGGGGGGGGGGGGGCACCGGACATCTGGGGCCGTTTTTGGATTGGGGGGGGGGCGTTCCTGGACGCCTGGGTCCTTTGGGGGGGGGGGCACCTGGGTCCCTTTTGGGGGGCTCGGGGCAGGTCTGGACCCCGGGGGTCCTTACGGGGGGGGTTCCCGGACGCCTGGGTCCCTTGCTGCCCCCCCCCCCCCCCCCCCAGCTGTTGAGCGATTCCAGATGTGGGGTGGGGGGAGGGTGCGGCCCTGGTGAGTCACGATCGCGCCCGGACGCCTGGGTCCCCCGGAGGGGGGGGGGAGCGGGAACGCCCGGACTCCAGGGTCCCCGGGGGGGGAGGGGCGGGGGGAGCATGACGTCATGGTCCGAGAGAGATGGGGGTGGGGGTGGGGGCAGGAGAGCCGGGACGCCTGGGTCAGCTCGGGGCGGGGGGGGGTGGTATGATCGTCACATGTGCGTGGCGTGTGCGTGACGCGTGCCTGGAGTGCCCACGGCGTGTGCGTGCTGCATACGTAGCGCGAGCAGGGCGTGCGGGTGGTGTGTACGTGACGTCTGCATGGGGTATACATGGCATTAGCGTGCTGTGTGCATAGCGTGTGCACGGCATCAGCATGCCGGGTGCCTGACGTGTGCATGGCACGAGCATGGCGTGTGAGTGGCGTGTGCGTAGTGTACACAAGGCATGAGCATGGCCTATCCATGCAATGCCCATGGCGTGTCCATGGCGTGTGCTGCCCCGCAGCCCCCGCCGACCCCCGCCTTCCTCAACGCCCGGATCCAGCTGGTGGCCGGGATCGGGGCGGGGGTGGGCCCGGAAGAGCCCCCAGTGCGGCCACTGGGACCAGTGCGGGGGTCGGGGTTTGCAGCAAGGACTAAGCTGGACCAGCTGGCGCTTCACGGACCGCTGGGGCTCCGTGGCCTCCTCCAGGTCGCCCCGAACGTTGGCCAACGTCCTACCGGAGAAGGAAACCATCTCCTCTGGTGGTCCTGACCGGCGTGGGCAGAGCTGAGGCCATCCTCTTTGCTCCCGCGTCCCATGGCCGGTGGCAGTCTGGAACGCTCCGAGATGTCCCACCGTCCTGAGGAACGCTCCGAGATGTCCCACCGTCCTGACAAGCTTGCTCTGGGTTCCTGGGTGAGCGGCTTTGTCCCAACTCTGTCACCTCCGGTTCTGAAAACCAGGCTTGTGGTCCCAAAGTCATCTACCACTACTTCTGTGGCAATGCACCTTGACCACACCTTGCTTGCTCCTTGGCTTCGTGGTGTCCTTGGTCCTCCTCCTTGGCTCTTTCTCACTGACCATGGTCTCCTAAGCCCACCCTGTTCCAGATCCCGTCAGCACAAGACGGGCAGAAAGCATTTGCCATTTGTGCTTCTCCTTTCACCGCTGTCTCCTTGGGTTTTGGCATCTCCATCTTTGTCTAGGTCCTCTCCAGTATTGTCCCACCTCTTTTAAACCCACCCCTACCCAGCCCAAGTAAAGATCAAATGAAGGAGCCCTTTGGACACTTGCCCGATGATGACTAGGGGGCCAGAAAACCGTGAGGACCATCATGAGAGGACTTCACTTGAATTGCAGGAGTAGGTTCTCACCCAAGAGCCACCACCAAGGGTAGCGGCGTGGTCACCTGAACGCCTTTCATGGATCATGGAGCTAAACCAGAACTTCTGCGGCCAATTCACCTGATTTAGTTTAAACACTTAGATGAGGAGGAGATGAACTGCTCCTTGGAAGGCTCTACTTGTCTCTGAGGAAGAGGAGAAGGTTCAAACGAATTTTAGTCTTGGCAGCCAGGTGATTAGAACTCAGCTTATCCTCATAGCCTTTGCACTCGAGATCAGTCTCTAGTGGAAGTGATCCTTGGCGTTAGGGTTGGGTTTAGCGGTTAGCTTCAGCCTTTGGGTTAGAGTTTAGGGTCAGCGTGACGCGTTTGGGTCAGTATCGGGTTCAGGGTTGGGGCTAGGGTTAGGGTTCCTTCTTTCGGAAGGTGATTCTTAGGGTTAGGTGTAGGGTTGGGTTTAGTGGTTGGGTTTAGTGTTTGAGTTAGCGTTTAGGGTTAGTGTGATGCGTTTGGGTGTAGTATTAGGGTTAGGTTTATGGTCAGGGTTGGGGTTAGTGGTGGGGTTAATGTTAGGTTGAGGTTAGGTTTTAAGTTAGGCTTATGCTTCATGGTAAGGGTTAGGGTTAGGACGAGTAGGGCTCAAGTTAGGGGGAGAGCTGCCTCAGGGTTAGGGTTAGAGTTACGAGTCACGTTTAGTACTATGGGTTTATGGTTATGTTTTGGGTCTAGGGCAACAGGGTTAAGGTTAGGGTTAGGTTTAAAGGGATAAGGTTAGGGTTAAGATTGGTGATAGCATTACGGTTATAGTCAGGCTTAGGATATTTTTGGTTGGACCTTAAGGGTTGTAAGGGCGAGGGTTAAAGTCGGGTTAGGGTTAGGTTTAACATTAGGGTTAAAGTCAAGGTTAGGGTATTTTTGGCTGGACTTTAAAGGTTGCAAGGGTTAGGGTTAGGCTTGGGTTTAAAGGAATAAGGGCTAGGGTTAGGTTTAAAGGGGTAAGGCTAGGGTTAAGGCTGGTGACAGCATTTGGGATAGAATCAGGGTTAGGATATTTTTAGTTAGGGTTAGGTTTTGGGTCAAGGTTAAGGCTGGGTCTGGCTTAGGGGTCGGGGTTAGGGTCAGAGTCGGGTTTAGGATATTTTTGGTTGGACCTTAAGGGTTGTAAGATTAGGGCCGGGGTTAGGGCTGGGGTTAGAGTCAGGTCCGGGATGGTTTTGGTTGGACATTTAGGGCTGCTGCTTTAGCCGCCCCAGCAGTGAGATCGCTTCCTTTAGGCAGAGCAGACGTATGGCGCTGCTGGGCTTTCCGGGCTGATACTGCTCCTCGTTTTGCTGCTTCTAGAGCATGCAGAAGGCCCAAGACTTGTTCTCGATGTGCTACTTTATGTGCTGCTGATGTTAGACTCCCTCTCTCTTTCCTCATCAGTCCTGCTGTAAGAAAGGCTCCCAGAGCATACTTTGAATCTACGGAGGTGTTAAAAATAAATTAACCACAAATTGTGCGGTGATGGCGTATCCTGTGTCGTGCCTTTTCATAGTCGAATGATCCTTCTGCAAGGTGACGCCGTGTCCGGGCTTATCCAGGGGCTGTTCCTTGACTGTTTGGTTTCAATCTCAGAGTTTTTAGGCAGTCAAACAGGCTGTAATATTTCTGGCAGTGGGGTTGCCGGATTTAACACTTATTCTAAGTTAATGTTTGTTTCAGTGAGTAGCATCGACTCATAACGATGGTGGGTGAATAACGAGTGGCCCCTCTGAGTTAATACAGCTTTTGTTGTTTGGGGCACCATTACCCTGAGGAGACGCCTTGAGCCCGTCACTCGTAGCGGAGGGCAGCGCGACGGCTGCCGTCGGTGCGGCCGGGTGAATGATCTGCTCAGCGTGGTGGCAGAGCTGAAGGGGGAAGTGCAAAGGCAAAGGAGTAGCTGGGAGCGCAAGAGGGAGACAGATCGGAGGAGCTGCACCCTGCTGTCCCTGGGGCCAAGGCAGCAGATGGAGGTCCCCAAACCTCTCTCACTCTCAATCGCATCTTTGCCCGAGCCCAGCTCCGAGATCGCACATGTCCAGGCATTTCTCCCACACCAAAGGTGCCAGGACTGAAAGGTCTTGCTGCTCTTCAATGCCCCACGTAAAAAAATCAGCCCAGGATGCACGGACTCTCTCAGAGGACTTCTGGACATGAGAGACGAAATTCCAGACCATAGAGACAAAACTCCAGTTTCACACTCTGTGATCCGCAAGTTCAACTCGATGATCCAAACCATAGAGTTTGAACGGGATGGTCATCTCTACGGTGCAAATCATAGAGATGAACCTCTGTATCACAGAGCTTCCTGTGATAAACTCTATGGTCTGGAATTTTATCTCTATGATACAGAACTCCTCCAAAAGGTATAGGAAGTCTTCCAGCCCTACCAGAAGTCCCTACAACTTGCCCAGAAATGCCCTTTTACGACAGGAAGACGACCTGTAACCCTAGAAATCATAGAATCATGGAATTGTTTAGGTTGGAAAAGACCTTTAAGATCATCCAGTCCAACCATTAACCTAACACTGCCAAGTCCACCACTAAACCAATTAAGGGGAGAGTCATAATTTCATGTTTCCTGGCTTGGTGGCTGCATTATTTTTTAATGAAAGTAAAAACTAGGAATCAGTAAGGTTGGGAAGGATCTCTGAGATCATCAGCCCAACCGTCACCCCAACACCCCCATGCCCACTGAACCATGGCCCCCAGTGCCACCTCTGCCCGTTTTTTGAACCCCTCCAGGGATGGGGACTCCCCCACCTCTCTGGGCAGCCTGTTCCAGTGCTTGGCCACTCCTTCCACGAAGAAATTTTTCCTAATATCCAACCTAAACCTCCCCTGGCGCAGCTTGAGCCCATCTCCTCTCGTCCCATCGCTGTTCCTTGGGAGCAGAGCCCGACCCCCCTCCCTGCCCCCTCCTGCCAGGAGCTGCAGAGCGATGAGGTCTCCCCTCAGCCTCCTCTTCTCCAGGCTGAACACCCCCAGCTCCCTCAGCCGCTCCCCACCAGCCCTGTGCTCCAGACCCTGCCCCAGCTCCGCTGCCCTGCTCTGGACACGCTCCAGCACCCCAATGTCCTTCTTGTGCTGAGGGGCCCAAAACTGGACACAGCATTCCAGGTGCGGCCCCACCAGTGCCGAGCACAGGGGGACGATCACCTCCCTGCTCCTGCTGGCCACGCTATTCCTGACACGAGCCAGGATGCCATTGGCCACCTTGGCCACCTGGGCACACTGCTGGCTCACGTTCAGCCGCTGTCTACCAGCACCCCCAGGTCCTTTTCCACCGGGCAGCTTCCCAGCCACTCTTCCCCAAGCCTGGAGCGTAACTGGAATCTGGTGATACTGAAATCAGCCCTAAAGACCTGGTAGTCACGCATACAAACTGGAAACACCCACAAAACACAGAAGTTGCCCCAATATGAACGGAATTCACCCAAAATGCAACCAATTAGGGTTTTAGGGTCACAATTTTAGGGTTACACATTAAGGTGAGTTAAGGGTTACACAGTTAGGGGTCATCGATCATTACGGCTACAGAATTGGGGGTTGGAGGTTAGTTGGGGGGGGTAGGGGTTAGGCTTAGCTGTTAGGGGTAGGGTTAGGGTTTAGAGCTGGGGTCAGGGTTAGGGTGAGGGTTACCTGTATGACTGAGTAAACACCCGCCATCCCCTTTGCCCTCACGGCTGCGTTTGCACTCCCTTGGCACTGGGCAAGGGGCTGCGGCAGATCCAGGGGTCGTGGTTTAACCGTTAGGCAGCCAAACACCGCACAGCTGTGTGCTCCCTCCCCCCCCCCAGTGGGCTGGGGAGAGAATCGGCGGGGGAACCCCAAAATTCCTGGGTTGAGATAAAGACAGTATAATAAGACAGAAAAGGAAGGAGAAATGATAATAATGACGATAATGAAGAATATACAAAACAAGGGATGCACAATGCAATTGCTCACCAGCTGCTGCCCACTACCCAGCTCGTTCTGGAGCGGCGGTTCTCCACCCGCCCTGCCCAGTTTCTCTACTGAGCCCGAAGTCATTGCGGCTGGAACGTCCCGTGGGCCATTTGGGCTGGAACGTCCCTTGGGCCATTTGGGCCAGCTGTCCCGGCTGTGCCCCCTCCCAGCTTCTTGTGCTCTGGCACAGCATGGGAAGCCGAAAAAGTCCTCGACTGGTGTAAGCGCTATTTAGCAACAACGACACCATCAGTGTGTTACCAACATCATTCTCATACTAAATCTGAAATGCAGCTCCATGGGGCTGAAAATTAACTCTATCCCAGGAAAAAACAGGGCACTGGTGTAGGGGCTGGTGTGCTGCAAGGCACAGGTGATGGCCCCTGCTCCTGCGGGGCTCCAGCGGTGGCCAGTGCTGGAGCAGCCCCGGGGGTGGGCAGTGAGGCTGATGGCCAGGGCCCCTTCCTATAAAGGGGTGGCTCGTGGGGGGGGGGGGGGGGGGGGGGGGGGGGCAAATGTTGCTGGTGCTGCCCTGTGTTGGGGGGCTGCGCAGGAGCCAGTGGGAGCACAGGGAGGATTAGAGCGGTCTCTGAGCTATGGCTGCAGGGAGAGAGAAAGTGAGTGGGGGCCAAACGATGGTTTGGAGTGGCGGTAGAGCCAGCAGGGTCTTTGAGGGAGACAGGGAATAGTTGGGGGTGGGAAGGAGGGGAGACAGAACCTGCAGGGTCTGGGGAATGTGGGGGTTGCGGTGGGGGTTCCCCTGTGCTACGCTGCGTAGGGGCAGTGGTGCGGGGGAAAGTTATTCCCAAACAAAAGAAAGCAGGGAATGCTGCCTCATGCAGCACGAAAGGTAGGTGAGAAAAATCCAGCGAAGAGGGAGAGGGCTGGCCACAGCTTTCGGGGCTGGCCCCTTTGGCGTGGGAGAAATCCCCGGACGTTCGCAAGCCCCGTGCCGGCTTCGGGCAAAAAAACGCCCCCCGAGCGGGCCTCGTACGTCGGGGCCTAGGCGGCACAGGCGAGCCCGCAGCCCCAGGCTCTGTGGTGCCGTGGAAGCGGCGGCAGTGGACGCCGAGGGCTGGCCACAGCTTTCGGGGCTGGCCCCTTTGGCGTGGGAGAAATCCCCGGACGTTCGCAAGCCCCGTGCCGGCTTCGGGCAAAAAACGGCCCCGAGCGGGCCTCGGATGTCGGGGCCTCAGCGGCACCGGTGACACCCGCAGCCCCAGGCTCTGTGGTGCCGTGGAAGCGGCGGCAGTGGACGCCGAGGGCTGGCCACAGCTTTCGGGGCTGGCCCCTTTGGCGTGGGAGAAATCCCCGGACGTTCGCAAGCCCCGTGCCGGCTTCGGGCAAAAAAACGCCCCCCGAGCGGGCCTCGTACGTCGGGGCCTAGGCGGCACAGGCGAGCCCGCAGCCCCAGGCTCTGTGGTGCCGTGGAAGCGGCGGCAGTGGACGCCGAGGGCTGGCCACAGCTTTCGGGGCTGGCCCCTTTGGCGTGGGAGAAATCCCCGGACGTTCGCAAGCCCCGTGCCGGCTTCGGGCAAAAAAACGCCCCCCGAGCGGGCCTCGTACGTCGGGGCCTAGGCGGCACAGGCGAGCCCGCAGCCCCAGGCTCTGTGGTGCCGTGGAAGCGGCGGCAGTGGACGCCGAGGGCTGGCCACAGCTTTCGGGGCTGGCCCCTTTGGCGTGGGAGAAATCCCCGGACGTTCGCAAGCCCCGTGCCGCCTTCGGGCAAAAAACGGCCCCGAGCGGGCCTCGGACGTCGGGGCCTCAGCGGCACCGGTGACACCGCAGCCCCAGGCTCTGTGGTGCCGTGGAAGCGGCGGCAGTGGACGCCGAGGGCTGGCCACAGCTTTCGGGGCTGGCCCCTTTGGCGTGGGAGAAATGGCCGGACGTTCGCAAGCCCCGTGCCGGCTTCGGGCAAAAAAACGCCCCCCGAGCGGGCCTCGTACGTCGGGGCCTAGGCGGCACAGGCGAGCCCGCAGCCCCAGGCTCTGTGGTGCCGTGGAAGCGGCGGCAGTGGACGCCGAGGGCTGGCCACAGCTTTCGGGGCTGGCCCCTTTGGCGTGGGAGAAATCCCCGGACGTTCGCAAGCCCCCGTGCCGGCTTCGGGCAAAAAAACGCCCCCCCGAGCGGGCCTCGTACGTCGGGGCCTAGGCGGCACAGGCGAGCCCGCAGCCCCAGGCTCTGTGGTGCCGTGGAAGCGGCGGCAGTGGACGCCGAGGGCCGGCCACAGCTTTCGGGGCTGGCCCCTTTGGCGTGGGAGAAATGGCCGGACGTTCGCAAGCCCCGTGCCGGCTTCGGGCAAAAAACGCCCCCCGAGCGGGCCTCGGACGTCGGGGCCTAGGCGGCACCGGTGACACCGCAGCCCCAGGCTCTGTGGTGCCGTGGAAGCGGCGGCAGTGGGCGCCGAGGGCTGGCCACAGCTTTCGGGGCTGGCCCCCTTGGCGTGGGAGAAATGGCCGGACGTTGGCAAGCCCCGTGCCGGCTTCGGGCAAAAAACGGCCCCGAGCGGGCCTCGGACGTCGGGGCCTCGGCGGCACCGGTGACACCGCATCCCCAGGCTCTGTGGTGCCGTGGAAGCGGCGGCAGTGGACGCCGAGGGCCGGCCACAGCTTTCGGGGCTGGCCCCTTTGGCGTGGGAGAAATGGCCGGACGTTCGCAAGCCCCGTGCCGGCTTCGGGCAAAAAAACGCCCCCCGAGCGGGCCTCGTACGTCGGGGCCTAGGCGGCACAGGCGAGCCCGCAGCCCCAGGCTCTGTGGTGCTGTGGAAGCGGCGGCAGTGGACGCCGAGGGCTGGCCACAGCTTTCGGGGCTGGCCCCTTTGGCGTGGGAGAAATCCCCGGACGTTCGCAAGCCCCGTGCCGGCTTCGGGCAAAAAAACGCCCCCCCGAGCGGGCCTCGGACGTCGGGGCCTAGGCGGCACCGGTGACACCGCAGTCCCAGGCTCTGTGGTGCCGTGGAAGCGGCGGCAGTGGGCGCCGAGGCTGGCCACAGCTTTCGGGGCTGGCCCCCTTGGCGTGGGAGAAATGGCTCGGACGTTCGCAAGCCCCGTGCCGGCTTCGGGCAAAAAAACGCCCCCCGAGCGGGCCTCGTACGTCGGGGCCTAGGCGGCACAGGCGAGCCCGCAGCCCCAGGCTCTGTGGTGCCGTGGAAGCGGCGGCAGTGGACGCCGAGGGCCGGCCACAGCTTTCGGGGCTGGCCCCTTTGGCGTGGGAGAAGTCCCCGGACGTTCGCAAGCCCCGTGCCGCCTTCGGGCAAAAAAACGCCCCCCGAGCGGGCCTCGTACGTCGGGGCCTAGGCGGCACAGGCGAGCCCGCAGCCCCAGGCTCTGTGGTGCCGTGGAAGCGGCGGCAGTGGACGCCGAGGGCTGGCCACAGCTTTCGGGGCTGGCCCCCTTTGGCGTGGGAGAAGTCCCCGGACGTTCGCAAGCCCCGTGCCGGCTTCGGGCAAAAAAAACGCCCCCCGAGCGGGCCTCGTACGTCGGGGCCTAGGCGGCACAGGCGAGCCCGCAGCCCCAGGCTCTGTGGTGCCGTGGAAGCGGCGGCAGTGGACGCCGAGGGCTGGCCACAGCTTTCGGGGCTGGCCCCTTTGGCGTGGGAGAAATCCCCGGACGTTCGCAAGCCCCGTGCCGGCTTCGGGCAAAAAAAACGTCCCCCGAGCGGGCCTCGGACGTCGGGGCCTCAGCGGCACCGGTGACACCGCAGCCCCAGGCTCTGTGGTGCCGTGGAAGTGGCGGCAGTGGGCGCCGAGGGCTGGCCACAGCTTTCGGGGCTGGCCCCCTTGGCGTGGGAGAAATGGCCGGACGTTCGCAAGCCCCGTGCCGGCTTCGGGCAAAAAAAACGCCCCCCGAGCGGGCCTCGTACGTCGGGGCCTAGGCGGCACAGGCGAGCCCGCAGCCCCAGGCTCTGTGGTGCCGTGGAAGCGGCGGCAGTGGACGCCGAGGGCCGGCCACAGCTTTCGGGGCTGGCCCCTTTGGCGTGGGAGAAATGGCCGGACGTTCGCAAGCCCCGTGCCGGCTTCGGGCAAAAAAAACGCCCCCCGAGCGGGCCTCGTACGTCGGGGCCTAGGCGGCACAGGCGAGCCCGCAGCCCCAGGCTCTGTGGTGCCGTGGAAGCGGCGGCAGTGGACGCCGAGGGCTGGCCACAGCTTTCGGGGCTGGCCCCTTTGGCGTGGGAGAAATCCCCGGACGTTCGCAAGCCCCGTGCCGGCTTTGGGCATAAAAACGGCCCCGAGCGGGCCTCGGACGTCGGGGCCTCAGCGGCACCGGTGACACCGCAGCCCCAGGCTCTGTGGTGCCGTGGAAGCGGCGGCAGTGGGCGCCGAGGGCTGGCCACAGCTTTCGGGGCTGGCCCCCTTGGCATGGGAGAAATGGCCGGACGTTCGCAAGCCCCGTGCCGGCTTCGGGCAAAAAACGGCCCCCGAGCGGGCCTCGTACGTCGGGGCCTCGGCGGCACCGGTGACACCGCAGCCCCAGGCTCTGTGGTGCCGTGGAAGCGGCGGCAGTGGGCGCCGAGGGCTGGCCACAGCTTTCGGGGCTGGCCCCCTTTGGCGTGGGAGAAATCCCCGGACGTTCGCAAGCCCCGTGCCGGCTTCGGGCAAAAAAACGCCCCCCGAGCGGGCCTTGTACGTCGGGGCCTAGGCGGCACAGGCGAGCCCGCAGCCCCAGGCTCTGTGGTGCCGTGGAAGCGGCGGCAGTGGGGGCCGAGGGCCGGCCACAGCTTTCGGGGCTGGCCCCTTTGGCGTGGGAGAAATGGCCGGACGTTCGCAAGCCCCGTGCCGGCTTCGGGCAAAAAAACGCCCCCCGAGCGGGCCTCGTACGTCGGGGCCTAGGCGGCACCGGCGAGCCCGCAGCCCCAGGCTCTGTGGTGCCGTGGAAGCGGCGGCAGTGGACGCCGAGGGCTGGCCACAGCTTTCGGGGCTGGCCCCTTTGGCGTGGGAGAAATCCCCGGACGTTCGCAAGCCCCGTGCCGGCTTCGGGCAAAAAAACGCCCCCCGAGCGGGCCTCGGACGTCGGGGCCTCAGCGGCACCGGTGACACCGCAGCCCCAGGCTCTGTGGTGCCGTGGAAGTGGCGGCAGTGGGCGCCGAGGGCTGGCCACAGCTTTCGGGGCTGGCCCCCTTGGCGTGGGAGAAATGGCCGGACGTTTGCAAGCCCCGTGCCGGCTTCGGGCAAAAAAAACGCCCCCCGAGCGGGCCTCGTACGTCGGTGCCTAGGCGGCACAGGCGAGCCCGCAGCCCCAGGCTCTGTGGTGCCGTGGAAGCGGTGGCAGTGGACGCCGAGGGCCGGCCACAGCTTTCGGGGCTGGCCCCTTTGGCGTGGGAGAAGTCCCCGGACGTTCGCAAGCCCCGTGCCGGCTTCGGGCAAAAAAACGCCCCCCGAGCGGGCCTCGTACGTCGGGGCCTAGGCGGCACAGGCGAGCCCGCAGCCCCAGGCTCTGTGGTGCCGTGGAAGCGGCGGCAGTGGACGCCGAGGGCTGGCCACAGCTTTCGGGGCTGGCCCCTTTGGCGTGGGAGAAATCCCCGGACGTTCGCAAGCCCCGTGCCGCCTACGGGCAAAAAAACGCCCCCCGAGCGGGCGTCGTACGTCGGGGCCTAGGCGGCACAGGCGAGCCCGCAGCCCCAGGCTCTGTGGTGCCGTGGAAGTGGCGGCAGTGGATGCCGAGGGCCGGCCACAGCTTTCGGGGCTGGCCCCTTTGGCGTGGGAGAAATGGCCGGACGTTCGCAAGCCCCGTGCCGGCTTCGGGCAAAAAAACGCCCCCCGAGCGGGCCTCGTACGTCGGGGCCTAGGCGGCACAGGCGAGCCCGCAGCCCCAGGCTCTGTGGTGCCGTGGAAGCGGCGGCAGTGGGGGCCGAGGGCCGGCCACAGCTTTCGGGGCTGGCCCCTTTGGCGTGGGAGAAATGGCCGGACGTTCGCAAGCCCCGTGCCGGCTTCGGTCAAAAAACGGCCCCGAGCGGGCCTCGGACGTCGGGGCCTAGGCGGCACCGGTGACACCGCAGCCCCAGGCTCTGTGGTGCCGTGGAAGCGGCGGCAGTGGACGCCGAGGGCTGGCCACAGCTTTCGGGGCTGGCCCCTTTGGCGTGGGAGAAATGGCCGGACGTTCGCAAGCCCCGTGCCGGCTTCGGGCAAAAAAACGCCCCCCGAGCGGGCATCGTACGTCGGGGCCTAGGCGGCACAGGTGACACCACAGCCCCAGGCTCTGTGGTGCCGTGGAAGCGGCGGCAGTGGACGCCGAGGGCTGGCCACAGCTTTCGGGGCTGGCCCCTTTGGCGTGGGAGAAATCCCCGGACGTTCGCAAGCCCCGTGCCGGCTTTGGGCAAAAAACGGCCCCGAGCGGGCCTCGGACGTCGGGGCCTCAGCGGCACCGGTGACACCGCAGCCCCAGGCTCTGTGGTGCCGTGGAAGCGGCGGCAGTGGACGCCGAGGGCTGGCCACAGCTTTCGGGGCTGGCCCCCTTGGCGTGGGAGAAATGGCCGGACGTTCGCAAGCCCCGTGCCGGCTTCGGGCAAAAAACGGCCCCGAGCGGGCCTCGTACGTCGGGGCCTCGGCGGCACCAGTGACACCGCAGCCCCAGGCTCTGTGGTGCCGTGGAAGCGGCGGCAGTGGGCGCCGAGGGCTGGCCACAGCTTTCGGGGCTGGCCCCCTTGGCGTGGGAGAAATGGCCGGACGTTCGCAAGCCCCGTGCCGGCTTCGGGCAAAAAAACGGCCCCGAGCGGGCCTCGGACGTCGGGGCCTCGGCGGCACCGGTGACACCGCAGCCCCAGGCTCTGTGGTGCCGTGGAAGCGGCGGCAGTGGGCGCCGAGGGCTGGCCACAGCTTTCGGGGCTGGCCCCTTTGGCGTGGGAGAAATGGCCGGACGTTCGCAAGCCCCGTGCCGGCTTCGGGCAAAAAAAACGTCCCCCGAGCGGGCCTCGTACGTCGGGGCCTAGGCGGCACAGGCGAGCTCGCAGCCCCAGGCTCTGTGGTGCCGTGGAAGCGGCGGCAGTGGACGCCGAGGGCCGGCCACAGCTTTCGGGGCTGGCCCCTTTGGCGTGGGAGAAATCCCCGGACGTTCGCAAGCCCCGTGCCGGCTTCGGGCAAAAAAACGCCCCCCGAGCGGGCCTCGTACGTCGGGGCCTAGGCGGCACAGGCGAGCCCGCAGCCCCAGGCTCTGTGGTGCCGTGGAAGCGGCGGCAGTGGACGCCGAGGGCCGGCCACAGCTTTCGGGGCTGGCCCCTTTGGCGTGGGAGAAGTCCCCGGACGTTCGCAAGCCCCGTGCCGGCTTCGGGCAAAAAAACGCCCCCCGAGCGGGCCTCGTACGTCGGGGCCTAGGCGGCACAGGCGAGCCCGCAGCCCCAGGCTCTGTGGTGCCGTGGAAGCGGCGGCAGTGGACGCCGAGGGCTGGCCACAGCTTTCGGGGCTGGCCCCTTTGGCGTGGGAGAAATGGCCGGACGTTCGCAAGCCCCGTGCCGGCTTCGGGCAAAAAAACGCCCCCCGAGCGGGCCTCGTACGTCGGGGCCTAGGCGGCACAGGCGAGCCCGCAGCCCCAGGCTCTGTGGTGCCGTGGAAGCGGCGGCAGTGGACGCCGAGGGCTGGCCACAGCTTTCGGGGCTGGCCCCTTTGGCGTGGGAGAAATCCCCGGACGTTCGCAAGCCCCGTGCCGGCTTCGGGCAAAAAAACGGCCCCGAGCGGGCCTCGGACGTCGGGGCCTAGGCGGCACAGGCGACACCGCAGCCCCAGGCTCTGTGGTGCCGTGGAAGCGGCGGCAGTGGACGCCGAGGGCTGGCCACAGCTTTCGGGGCTGGCCCCTTTGGCGTGGGAGAAATCCCCGGACGTTCGCAAGCCCCGTGCCGGCTTCGGGCAAAAAAACGCCCCCCGAGCGGGCCTCGTACGTCGGGGCCTAGGCGGCACAGGCGAGCCCGCAGCCCCAGGCTCTGTGGTGCCGTGGAAGCGGCGGCAGTGGACGCCGAGGGCTGGCCACAGCTTTCGGGGCTGGCCCCTTTGGCGTGGGAGAAATCCCCGGACGTTCGCAAGCCCCGTGCCGGCTTCGGGCAAAAAAACGCCCCCCGAGCGGGCCTCGTACGTCGGGGCCTAGGCGGCACAGGCGAGCCCGCAGCCCCAGGCTCTGTGGTGCCGTGGAAGCGGCGGCAGTGGACGCCGAGGGCTGGCCACAGCTTTCGGGGCTGGCCCCTTTGGCGTGGGAGAAATGGCCGGACGTTCGCAAGCCCCGTGCCGGCTTCGGGCAAAAAAACGCCCCCCGAGCGGGCCTCGTACGTCGGGGCCTAGGCGGCACAGGCGAGCCCGCAGCCCCAGGCTCTGTGGTGCCGTGGAAGCGGCGGCAGTGGACGCCGAGGGCTGGCCACAGCTTTCGGGGCTGGCCCCTTTGGCGTGGGAGAAATCCCCGGACGTTCGCAAGCCCCGTGCCGGCTTCGGGCAAAAAAACGCCCCCCGAGCGGGCCTCGTACGTCGGGGCCTAGGCGGCACCGGCGAGCCCGCAGCCCCAGGCTCTGTGGTGCCGTGGAAGCGGCGGCAGTGGACGCCGAGGGCTGGCCACAGCTTTCGGGGCTGGCCCCTTTGGCGTGGGAGAAATCCCCGGACGTTCGCAAGCCCCGTGCCGGCTTCGGGCAAAAAAACGCCCCCCGAGCGGGCCTCGTACGTCGGGGCCTAGGCGGCACAGGCGAGCCCGCAGCCCCAGGCTCTGTGGTGCCGTGGAAGCGGCGGCAGTGGACGCCGAGGGCTGGCCACAGCTTTCGGGGCTGGCCCCTTTGGCGTGGGAGAAGTCCCCGGACGTTCGCAAGCCCCGTGCCGGCTTCGGGCAAAAAAAACGCCCCCCGAGCGGGCCTCGTACGTCGGGGCCTAGGCGGCACAGGCGAGCCCGCAGCCCCAGGCTCTGTGGTGCCGTGGAAGCGGCGGCAGTGGACGCCGAGGGCTGGCCACAGCTTTCGGGGCTGGCCCCCTTGGCGTGGGAGAAATGGCCGGACGTTCGCAAGCCCCGTGCCGGCTTCGGGCAAAAAAACGCTCCCCGAGCGGGCCTCGTACGTCGGGGCCTAGGCGGCACAGGCGAGCCCGCAGCCCCAGGCTCTGTGGTGCCGTGGAAGCGGCGGCAGTGGACGCCGAGGGCCGGCCACAGCTTTCGGGGCTGGCCCCTTTGGCGTGGGAGAAGTCCCCGGACGTTCGCAAGCCCCGTGCCGGCTTCGGGCAAAAAAACGCCCCCCGAGCGGGCCTCGTACGTCGGGGCCTAGGCGGCACAGGCGAGCCCGCAGCCCCAGGCTCTGTGGTGCCGTGGAAGCGGCGGCAGTGGACGCCGAGGGCTGGCCACAGCTTTCGGGGCTGGCCCCTTTGGCGTGGGAGAAATGGCCGGACGTTCGCAAGCCCCGTGCCGGCTTCGGGCAAAAAAACGCCCCCCGAGCGGGCCTCGTACGTCGGGGCCTAGGCGGCACAGGCGAGCCCGCAGCCCCAGGCTCTGTGGTGCCGTGGAAGCGGCGGCAGTGGACGCCGAGGGCCGGCCACAGCTTTCGGGGCTGGCCCCTTTGGCGTGGGAGAAGTCCCCGGACGTTCGCAAGCCCCGTGCCGGCTTCGGGCAAAAAAACGCCCCCCGAGCGGGCCTCGTACGTCGGGGCCTAGGCGGCACAGGCGAGCCCGCAGCCCCAGGCTCTGTGGTGCCGTGGAAGCGGCGGCAGTGGACGCCGAGGGCCGGCCACAGCTTTCGGGGCTGGCCCCTTTGGCGTGGGAGAAGTCCCCGGACGTTCGCAAGCCCCGTGCCGGCTTCGGGCAAAAAAACGCCCCCCGAGCGGGCCTCGTACGTCGGGGCCTAGGCGGCACAGGCGAGCCCGCAGCCCCAGGCTCTGTGGTGCCGTGGAAGCGGCGGCAGTGGGCGCCGAGGGCTGGCCACAGCTTTCGGGGCTGGCCCCTTTGGCGTGGGAGAAATCCCCGGACGTTCGCAAGCCCCGTGCCGGCTTCGGTCAAAAAACGGCCCCGAGCGGGCCTCGGATGTCGGGGCCTCAGCGGCACCGGTGACACCGCAGCCCCAGGCTCTGTGGTGCCATGGAAGCGGCTGCAGTGGGCGCCGAGGGCTGGCCACAGCTTTCGGGGCTGGCCCCCTTGGCGTGGGAGAAATGGCCGGACGTTCGCAAGCCCCGTGCCGGCTTCGGGCAAAAAAACGCCCCCCGAGCGGGCCTCGTACGTCGGGGCCTAGGCGGCACAGGCGAGCCCGCAGCCCCAGGCTCTGTGGTGCCGTGGAAGCGGCGGCAGTGGACGCCGAGGGCTGGCCACAGCTTTCGGGGCTGGCCCCTTTGGCGTGGGAGAAATCCCCGGACGTTCGCAAGCCCCGTGCCGGCTTCGGGCAAAAAAACGCCCCCCGAGCGGGCCTCGTACGTCGGGGCCTAGGCGGCACAGGCGAGCCCGCAGCCCCAGGCTCTGTGGTGCCGTGGAAGCGGCGGCAGTGGACGCCGAGGGCCGGCCACAGCTTTCGGGGCTGGCCCCTTTGGCGTGGGAGAAATCCCCGGACGTTCGCAAGCCCCGTGCCGGCTTCGGGCAAAAAAACGCCCCCCGAGCGGGCCTCGTACGTCGGGGCCTAGGCGGCACCGGCGAGCCCGCAGCCCCAGGCTCTGTGGTGCCGTGGAAGCGGCGGCAGTGGACGCCGAGGGCCGGCCACAGCTTTCGGGGCTGGCCCCTTTGGCGTGGGAGAAATCCCCGGACGTTCGCAAGCCCCGTGCCGGCTTCGGGCAAAAAAACGCCCCCCGAGCGGGCCTCGTACGTCGGGGCCTAGGCGGCACAGGCGAGCCCGCAGCCCCAGGCTCTGTGGTGCCGTGGAAGCGGCGGCAGTGGACGCCGAGGGCTGGCCACAGCTTTCGGGGCTGGCCCCTTTGGCGTGGGAGAAATCCCCGGACGTTCGCAAGCCCCGTGCCGGCTTCGGGCAAAAAAACGCCCCCCGAGCGGGCCTCGTACGTCGGGGCCTAGGCGGCACAGGCGAGCCCGCAGCCCCAGGCTCTGTGGTGCCGTGGAAGCGGCGGCAGTGGACGCCGAGGGCCGGCCACAGCTTTCGGGGCTGGCCCCTTTGGCGTGGGAGAAGTCCCCGGACGTTCGCAAGCCCCGTGCCGGCTTCGGGCAAAAAAACGCCCCCCGAGCGGGCCTCGTACGTCGGGGCCTAGGCGGCACAGGCGAGCCCGCAGCCCCAGGCTCTGTGGTGCCGTGGAAGCGGCGGCAGTGGGCGCCGAGGGCTGGCCACAGCTTTCGGGGCTGGCCCCTTTGGCGTGGGAGAAATCCCCGGACGTTCGCAAGCCCCGTGCCGGCTTCGGGCAAAAAAACGCCCCCCGAGCGGGCCTCGTACGTCGGGGCCTAGGCGGCACAGGCGAGCCCGCAGCCCCAGGCTCTGTGGTGCCGTGGAAGCGGCGGCAGTGGACGCCGAGGGCTGGCCACAGCTTTCGGGGCTGGCCCCTTTGGCGTGGGAGAAATCCCCGGACGTTCGCAAGCCCCGTGCCGGCTTCGGGCAAAAAACCGCCCCCCGAGCGGGCCTCGTACGTCGGGGCCTAGGCGGCACAGGCGAGCCCGCAGCCCCAGGCTCTGTGGTGCCGTGGAAGCGGCGGCAGTGGACGCCGAGGGCTGGCCACAGCTTTCGGGGCTGGCCCCTTTGGCGTGGGAGAAATGGCCGGACGTTCGCAAGCCCCGTGCCGGCTTCGGGCAAAAATACGCCCCCCGAGCGGGCCTCGTACGTCGGGGCCTAGGCAGCACAGGCGAGCCCGCAGCCCCAGGCTCTGTGGTGCCGTGGAAGCGGCGGCAGTGGACGCCGAGGGCTGGCCACAGCTTTCGGGGCTGGCCCCTTTGGCGTGGGAGAAATCCCCGGACGTTCGCAAGCCCCGTGCCGCCTTCGGGCAAAAAAACGTCCCCCGAGCGGGCCTCGTACGTCGGGGCCTAGGCGGCACCGGCGAGCCCGCAGCCCCAGGCTCTGTGGTGCCGTGGAAGCGGCGGCAGTGGACGCCGAGGGCTGGCCACAGCTTTCGGGGCTGGCCCCTTTGGCGTGGGAGAAATGGCCGGACGTTCGCAAGCCCCGTGCCGGCTTCGGGCAAAAAAACGCCCCCCGAGCGGGCCTCGTACGTCGGGGCCTAGGCGGCACCGGCGAGCCCGCAGCCCCAGGCTCTGTGGTGCCGTGGAAGCGGCAGCAGTGGACGCCGAGGGCTGGCCACAGCTTTCGGGGCTGGCCCCTTTGGCGTGGGAGAAATCCCCGGACGTTCGCAAGCCCCGTGCCGGCTTCGGGCAAAAAAACGTCCCCCGAGCGGGCCTCGGACGTCGGGGCCTCAGCGGCACCGGTGACACCGCAGCCCCAGGCTCTGTGGTGCCGTGGAAGTGGCGGCAGTGGGCGCCGAGGGCTGGCCACAGCTTTCGGGGCTGGCCCCCTTGGCGTGGGAGAAATGGCCGGACGTTCGCAAGCCCCGTGCCGGCTTCGGGCAAAAAAACGCTCCCCGAGCGGGCCTCGTACGTCGGGGCCTAGGCGGCACAGGCGAGCCCGCAGCCCCAGGCTCTGTGGTGCCGTGGAAGCGGCGGCAGTGGACGCCGAGGGCCGGCCACAGCTTTCGGGGCTGGCCCCTTTGGCGTGGGAGAAGTCCCCGGACGTTCGCAAGCCCCGTGCCGGCTTCGGGCAAAAAAACGCCCCCCGAGCGGGCCTCGTACGTCGGGGCCTAGGCGGCACAGGCGAGCCCGCAGCCCCAGGCTCTGTGGTGCCGTGGAAGCGGCGGCAGTGGACGCCGAGGGCCGGCCACAGCTTTCGGGGCTGGCCCCTTTGGCGTGGGAGAAGTCCCCGGACGTTCGCAAGCCCCGTGCCGGCTTCGGGCAAAAAAACGCCCCCCGAGCGGGCCTCGTACGTCGGGGCCTAGGCGGCACAGGCGAGCCCGCAGCCCCAGGCTCTGTGGTGCCGTGGAAGCGGCGGCAGTGGACGCCGAGGGCCGGCCACAGCTTTCGGGGCTGGCCCCTTTGGCGTGGGAGAAGTCCCCGGACGTTCGCAAGCCCCGTGCCGGCTTCGGGCAAAAAAACGCCCCCCGAGCGGGCCTCGTACGTCGGGGCCTAGGCGGCACAGGCGAGCCCGCAGCCCCAGGCTCTGTGGTGCCGTGGAAGCGGCGGCAGTGGGCGCCGAGGGCTGGCCACAGCTTTCGGGGCTGGCCCCTTTGGCGTGGGAGAAATCCCCGGACGTTCGCAAGCCCCGTGCCGGCTTCGGGCAAAAAAACGCCCCCCGAGCGGGCCTCGTACGTCGGGGCCTAGGCGGCACAGGCGAGCCCGCAGCCCCAGGCTCTGTGGTGCCGTGGAAGCGGCGGCAGTGGACGCCGAGGGGGGGCCACAGCTTTCGGGGCTGGCCCCTTTGGCGTGGGAGAAATGGCCGGACGTTCGCAAGCCCCGTGCCGGCTTCGGGCAAAAAAACGCCCCCCGAGCGGGCCTCGTACGTCGGGGCCTAGGCGGCACCGGTGACACCGCAGCCCCAGGCTCTGTGGTGCCGTGGAAGCGGCGGCAGTGGGCGCCGAGGGCTGGCCACAGCTTTCGGGGCTGGCCCCTTTGGCGTGGGAGAAATCCCCGGACGTTCGCAAGCCCCGTGCCGGCTTCGGTCAAAAAACGGCCCCGAGCGGGCCTCGGATGTCGGGGCCTCAGCGGCACCGGTGACACCGCAGCCCCAGGCTCTGTGGTGCCATGGAAGCGGCTGCAGTGGGCGCCGAGGGCTGGCCACAGCTTTCGGGGCTGGCCCCCTTGGCGTGGGAGAAATGGCCGGACGTTCGCAAGCCCCGTGCCGGCTTCGGGCAAAAAAATGCCCCCCGAGCGGGCCTCGTACGTCGGGGCCTAGGCGGCACAGGCGAGCCCGCAGCCCCAGGCTCTGTGGTGCCGTGGAAGCGGCGGCAGTGGACGCCGAGGGCCGGCCACAGCTTTCGGGGCTGGCCCCTTTGGCGTGGGAGAAATCCCCGGACGTTCGCAAGCCCTGTGCCGGCTTCGGGCAAAAAAACGCCCCCCGAGCGGGCCTCGTACGTCGGGGCTTAGGCGGCACAGGCGAGCCCGCAGCCCCAGGCTCTGTGGTGCCGTGGAAGCGGCGGCAGTGGACGCCGAGGGCCGGCCACAGCTTTCGGGGCTGGCCCCTTTGGCGTGGGAGAAATCCCCGGACGTTCGCAAGCCCCGTGCCGGCTTCGGGCAAAAAAACGCCCCCCGAGCGGGCCTCGTACGTCGGGGCCTAGGCGGCACAGGCGAGCCCGCAGCCCCAGGCTCTGTGGTGCCGTGGAAGCGGCGGCAGTGGACGCCGAGGGCCGGCCACAGCTTTCGGGGCTGGCCCCTTTGGCGTGGGAGAAATCCCCGGACGTTCGCAAGCCCCGTGCCGGCTTCGGGCAAAAAAAACGCCCCCCGAGCGGGCCTCGTACGTCGGGGCCTAGGCGGCACAGGCGAGCCCGCAGCCCCAGGCTCTGTGGTGCCGTGGAAGCGGCGGCAGTGGACGCCGAGGGCTGGCCACAGCTTTCGGGGCTGGCCCCTTTGGCGTGGGAGAAATCCCCGGACGTTCGCAAGCCCCGTGCCGGCTTCGGGCAAAAAAACGCCCCCCGAGCGGGCCTCGTACGTCGGGGCCTAGGCGGCACAGGCGAGCCCGCAGCCCCAGGCTCTGTGGTGCCGTGGAAGCGGCGGCAGTGGACGCCGAGGGCTGGCCACAGCTTTCGGGGCTGGCCCCTTTGGCGTGGGAGAAGTCCCCGGACGTTCGCAAGCCCCGTGCCGGCTTCGGGCAAAAAAACGCCCCCCGAGCGGGCCTCGTACGTCGGGGCCTCAGCGGCACCGGTGACACCACAGCCCCAGGCTCTGTGGTGCCGTGGAAGCGGCGGCAGTGGACGCCGAGGGCTGGCCACAGCTTTCGGGGCTGGCCCCTTTGGCGTGGGAGAAATCCCCGGACGTTCGCAAGCCCCGTGCCGGCTTTGGGCAAAAAACGGCCCCGAGCGGGCCTCGGACGTCGGGGCCTCAGCGGCACCGGTGACACCGCAGCCCCAGGCTCTGTGGTGCCGTGGAAGCGGCGGCAGTGGGCGCCGAGGGCTGGCCACAGCTTTCGGGGCTGGCCCCCTTGGCGTGGGAGAAATGGCCGGACGTTCGCAAGCCCCGTGCCGGCTTCGGGCAAAAAAACGCCCCCCGAGCGGGCCTCGTACATCGGGGCCTAGGCGGCACAGGCGAGCCCGCAGCCCCAGGCTCTGTGGTGCCGTGGAAGCGGCGGCAGTGGACGCCGAGGGCCGGCCACAGCTTTCGGGGCTGGCCCCTTTGGCGTGGGAGAAATCCCCGGACGTTCGCAAGCCCCGTGCCGGCTTCGGGCAAAAAAACGCCCCCCGAGCGGGCCTCGTACGTCGGGGCCTAGGCGGCACAGGCGAGCCCGCAGCCCCAGGCTCTGTGGTGCCGTGGAAGCGGCGGCAGTGGACGCCGAGGGCCGGCCACAGCTTTCGGGGCTGGCCCCTTTGGCGTGGGAGAAATGGCCGGACGTTCGCAAGCCCCGTGCCGGCTTCGGGCAAAAAAACGCCCCCTGAGCGGGCCTCGTACGTCGGGGCCTAGGCGGCACAGGCGAGCCCGCAGCCCCAGGCTCTGTGGTGCCGTGGAAGCGGCGGCAGTGGACGCCGAGGGCCGGCCACAGCTTTCGGGGCTGGCCGCTTTGGCGTGGGAGAAGTCCCCGGACGTTCGCAAGCCCCGTGCCGGCTTCGGGCAAAAAAACGCCCCCCGAGCGGGCCTCGTACGTCGGGGCCTAGGCGGCACAGGCGAGCCCGCAGCCCCAGGCTCTGTGGTGCCGTGGAAGCGGCGGCAGTGGACGCCGAGGGCTGGCCACAGCTTTCGGGGCTGGCCCCTTTGGCGTGGGAGAAATCCCCGGACGTTCGCAAGCCCCGTGCCGGCTTTGGGCAAAAAACGGCCCCGAGCGGGCCTCGGACGTCGGGGCCTCAGCGGCACCGGTGACACCGCAGCCCCAGGCTCTGTGGTGCCGTGGAAGCGGCGGCAGTGGGCGCCGAGGGCTGGCCACAGCTTTCGGGGCTGGCCCCCTTGGCGTGGGAGAAATCCCCGGACGTTCGCAAGCCCCGTGCCGGCTTCGGGCAAAAAAACGCCCCCCGAGCGGGCCTCGTACGTCGGGGCCTAGGCGGCACAGGCGAGCCCGCAGCCCCAGGCTCTGTGGTGCCGTGGAAGCGGCGGCAGTGGACGCCGAGGGCCGGCCACAGCTTTCGGGGCTGGCCCCTTTGGCGTGGGAGAAATCCCCGGACGTTCGCAAGCCCCGTGCCGGCTTCGGGCAAAAAAACGCCCCCCGAGCGGGCCTCGTACGTCGGGGCCTAGGCGGCACAGGCGAGCCCGCAGCCCCAGGCTCTGTGGTGCCGTGGAAGCGGCGGCAGTGGACGCCGAGGGCCGGCCACAGCTTTCGGGGCTGGCCCCTTTGGCGTGGGAGAAATCCCCGGACGTTCGCAAGCCCCGTGCCGGCTTCGGGCAAAAAAAACGCCCCCCGAGCGGGCCTCGTACGTCGGGGCCTAGGCGGCACAGGCGAGCCCGCAGCCCCAGGCTCTGTGGTGCCGTGGAAGCGGCGGCAGTGGACGCCGAGGGCTGGCCACAGCTTTCGGGGCTGGCCCCTTTGGCGTGGGAGAAGTCCCCGGACGTTCGCAAGCCCCGTGCCGGCTTCGGGCAAAAAAAACGCCCCCCGAGCGGGCCTCGTACGTCGGGGCCTAGGCGGCACCGGTGACACCACAGCCCCAGGCTCTGTGGTGCCGTGGAAGCGGCGGCAGTGGACGCCGAGGGCCGGCCACAGCTTTCGGGGCTGGCCCCTTTGGCGTGGGAGAAATCCCCGGACGTTCGCAAGCCCCGTGCCGGCCTCGGGCAAAAAAAACGCCCCCCGAGCGGGCCTCGTACGTCGGGGCCTAGGCGGCACAGGCGAGCCCGCAGCCCCAGGCTCTGTGGTGCCGTGGAAGCGGCGGCAGTGGACGCCGAGGGCCGGCCACAGCTTTCGGGGCTGGCCGCTTTGGCGTGGGAGAAGTCCCCGGACGTTCGCAAGCCCCGTGCCGGCTTCGGGCAAAAAAAACGCCCCCCGAGCGGGCCTCGTACGTCGGGGCCTAGGCGGCACAGGCGAGCCCGCAGCCCCAGGCTCTGTGGTGCCGTGGAAGCGGCGGCAGTGGACGCCGAGGGCTGGCCACAGCTTTCGGGGCTGGCCCCTTTGGCGTGGGAGAAATCCCCGGACGTTCGCAAGCCCCGTGCCGGCTTTGGGCAAAAAACGGCCCCGAGCGGGCCTCGGACGTCGGGGCCTCAGCGGCACCGGTGACACCGCAGCCCCAGGCTCTGTGGTGCCGTGGAAGCGGCGGCAGTGGGCGCCGAGGGCTGGCCACAGCTTTCGGGGCTGGCCCCCTTGGCGTGGGAGAAATCCCCGGACGTTCGCAAGCCCCGTGCCGGCTTCGGGCAAAAAAACGCCCCCCGAGCGGGCCTCGTACGTCGGGGCCTAGGCGGCACAGGCGAGCCCGCAGCCCCAGGCTCTGTGGTGCCGTGGAAGCGGCGGCAGTGGACGCCGAGGGCCGGCCACAGCTTTCGGGGCTGGCCCCTTTGGCGTGGGAGAAATCCCCGGACGTTCGCAAGCCCCGTGCCGGCTTCGGGCAAAAAAAACGCCCCCCGAGCGGGCCTCGTACGTCGGGGCCTAGGCGGCACAGGCGAGCCCGCAGCCCCAGGCTCTGTGGTGCCGTGGAAGCGGCGGCAGTGGACGCCGAGGGCCGGCCACAGCTTTCGGGGCTGGCCCCTTTGGCGTGGGAGAAATCCCCGGACGTTCGCAAGCCCCGTGCCGGCTTCGGGCAAAAAAACGCCCCCCGAGCGGGCCTCGTACGTCGGGGCCTAGGCGGCACAGGCGAGCCCGCAGCCCCAGGCTCTGTGGTGCCGTGGAAGCGGCGGCAGTGGACGCCGAGGGCTGGCCACAGCTTTCGGGGCTGGCCCCTTTGGCGTGGGAGAAGTCCCCGGACGTTCGCAAGCCCCGTGCCGGCTTCGGGCAAAAAAAACGCCCCCCGAGCGGGCCTCGTACGTCGGGGCCTAGGCGGCACCGGTGACACCACAGCCCCAGGCTCTGTGGTGCCGTGGAAGCGGCGGCAGTGGACGCCGAGGGCCGGCCACAGCTTTCGGGGCTGGCCCCTTTGGCGTGGGAGAAATCCCCGGACGTTCGCAAGCCCCGTGCCGGCCTCGGGCAAAAAAACGCCCCCCGAGCGGGCCTCGTACGTCGGGGCCTAGGCGGCACAGGCGAGCCCGCAGCCCCAGGCTCTGTGGTGCCGTGGAAGCGGCGGCAGTGGACGCCGAGGGCTGGCCACAGCTTTCGGGGCTGGCCCCTTTGGCGTGGGAGAAATCCCTGGACGTTCGCAAGCCCCGTGCCGGCTTTGGGCAAAAAACGGCCCCGAGCGGGCCTCGGACGTCGGGGCCTCAGCGGCACCGGTGACACCGCAGCCCCAGGCTCTGTGGTGCCGTGGAAGCGGCGGCAGTGGGCGCCGAGGGCTGGCCACAGCTTTCGGGGCTGGCCCCCTTGGCGTGGGAGAAATCCCCGGACGTTCGCAAGCCCCGTGCCGGCTTCGGGCAAAAAAAACGCCCCCCGAGCGGGGCCTCGTACGTCGGGGCCTAGGCGGCACCGGTGACACCACAGCCCCAGGCTCTGTGGTGCCGTGGAAGCGGCGGCAGTGGACGCCGAGGGCTGGCCACAGCTTTCGGGGCTGGCCCCTTTGGCGTGGGAGAAATCCCCGGACGTTCGCAAGCCCCGTGCCGGCTTCGGGCAAAAAAACGCCCCCCGAGCGGGCCTCGTACGTCGGGGCCTAGGCGGCACAGGCGAGCCCGCAGCCCCAGGCTCTGTGGTGCCGTGGAAGCGGCGGCAGTGGACGCCGAGGGCCGGCCACAGCTTTCGGGGCTGGCCCCTTTGGCGTGGGAGAAATGGCCGGACGTTCGCAAGCCCCGTGCCGGCTTCGGGCAAAAAAACGCCCCCCGAGCGGGCCTCGTACGTCGGGGCCTAGGCGGCACAGGCGAGCCCGCAGCCCCAGGCTCTGTGGTGCCGTGGAAGCGGCGGCAGTGGACGCCGAGGGCTGGCCACAGCTTTCGGGGCTGGCCCCTTTGGCGTGGGAGAAGTCCCCGGACGTTCGCAAGCCCCGTGCCGGCTTCGGGCAAAAAAAACGCCCCCCGAGCGGGCCTCGTACGTCGGGGCCTAGGCGGCACCGGTGACACCACAGCCCCAGGCTCTGTGGTGCCGTGGAAGCGGCGGCAGTGGACGCCGAGGGCTGGCCACAGCTTTCGGGGCTGGCCCCTTTGGCGTGGGAGAAATCCCCGGACGTTCGCAAGCCCCGTGCCGGCTTTGGGCAAAAAACGGCCCCGAGCGGGCCTCGGACGTCGGGGCCTCAGCGGCACCGGTGACACCGCAGCCCCAGGCTCTGTGGTGCCGTGGAAGCGGCGGCAGTGGGCGCCGAGGGCTGGCCACAGCTTTCGGGGCTGGCCCCCTTGGCGTGGGAGAAATGGCCGGACGTTCGCAAGCCCCGTGCCGGCCTTCGGGCAAAAAAACGCCCCCCGAGCGGGCCTCGTACGTCGGGGCCTAGGCGGCACAGGCGAGCCCGCATCCCCAGGCTCTGTGGTGCCGTGGAAGCGGCGGCAGTGGACGCCGAGGGCTGGCCACAGCTTTCGGGGCTGGCCCCTTTGGCGTGGGAGAAGTCCCCGGACATTCGCAAGCCCCGTGCCGGCTTCGGGCAAAAAAACGCCCCCCGAGCGGGCCTCGTACGTCGGGGCCTAGGCGGCACCGGTGACACCACAGCCCCAGGCTCTGTGGTGCCGTGGAAGCGGCGGCAGTGGACGCCGAGGGCTGGCCACAGCTTTCGGGGCTGGCCCCCTTTGGCGTGGGAGAAATCCCCGGACGTTCGCAAGCCCCGTGCCGGCTTTGGGCAAAAAACGGCCCCGAGCGGGCCTCGGACGTCGGGGCCCTCAGCGGCACCGGTGACACCGCAGCCCCAGGCTCTGTGGTGCCGTGGAAGCGGCGGCAGTGGGCGCCGAGGGCTGGCCACAGCTTTCGGGGCTGGCCCCCTTGGCGTGGGAGAAATCCCCGGACGTTCGCAAGCCCCGTGCCGGCTTCGGGCAAAAAAAACGCCCCCCGAGCGGGCCTCGTACGTCGGGGCCTAGGCGGCACCGGCGAGCCCGCAGCCCCAGGCTCTGTGGTGCCGTGGAAGCGGCGGCAGTGGACGCCGAGGGCCGGCCACAGCTTTCGGGGCTGGCCCCTTTGGCGTGGGAGAAATCCCCGGACGTTCGCAAGCCCCGTGCCGGCTTCGGGCAAAAAAACGCCCCCCGAGCGGGCCTCGTACGTCGGGGCCTAGGCGGCACAGGCGAGCCCGCAGCCCCAGGCTCTGTGGTGCCGTGGAAGCGGCGGCAGTGGACGCCGAGGGCCGGCCACAGCTTTCGGGGCTGGCCCCTTTGGCGTGGGAGAAATGGCCGGACGTTCGCAAGCCCCGTGCCGGCTTCGGGCAAAAAAACGCCCCCTGAGCGGGCCTCGTACGTCGGGGCCTAGGCGGCACAGGCGAGCCCGCAGCCCCAGGCTCTGTGGTGCCGTGGAAGCGGCGGCAGTGGACGCCGAGGGCCGGCCACAGCTTTCGGGGCTGGCCCCTTTGGCGTGGGAGAAATGGCCGGACGTTCGCAAGCCCCGTGCCGGCTTCGGGCAAAAAAAAGCCCCCCGAGCGGGCCTCGTACGTCGGGGCCTAGGCGGCACAGGCGAGCCCGCAGCCCCAGGCTCTGTGGTGCCGTGGAAGCGGCGGCAGTGGACGCCGAGGGCTGGCCACAGCTTTCGGGGCTGGCCCCTTTGGCGTGGGAGAAATCCCCGGACGTTCGCAAGCCCCGTGCCGGCTTTGGGCAAAAAACGGCCCCGAGCGGGCCTCGGACGTCGGGGCCTCAGCGGCACCGGTGACACCGCAGCCCCAGGCTCTGTGGTGCCGTGGAAGCGGCGGCAGTGGACGCCGAGGGCCGGCCACAGCTTTCGGGGCTGGCCCCTTTGGCGTGGGAGAAATCCCCGGACGTTCGCAAGCCCCGTGCCGGCTTCGGGCAAAAAAACGCCCCCCGAGCGGGCCTCGTACGTCGGGGCCTAGGCGGCACCGGCGAGCCCGCATCCCCAGGCTCTGTGGTGCCGTGGAAGCGGCGGCAGTGGACGCCGAGGGCTGGCCACAGCTTTTGGGGCTGGCCCCTTTGCGTGGGATAAATCCCCGGACGTTCGCAAGCCCCGTGCCGGCTTCGGGCAAAAAAACGCCCCCCGAGCGGGCCTCGTACGTCGGGGCCTAGGCGGCACAGGCGAGCCCGCAGCCCCAGGCTCTGTGGTGCCGTGGAAGCGGCGGCAGTGGACGCCGAGGGCCGGCCACAGCTTTCGGGGCTGGCCCCTTTGGCGTGGGAGAAATCCCCGGACGTTCGCAAGCCCCGTGCCGGCTTCGGGCAAAAAAACGCCCCCCGAGCGGGCCTCGTACGTCGGGGCCTAGGCGGCACAGGCGAGCCCGCAGCCCCAGGCTCTGTGGTGCCGTGGAAGCGGCGGCAGTGGACGCCGAGGGCTGGCCACAGCTTTCGGGGCTGGCCCCTTTGGCGTGGGAGAAATCCCCGGACGTTCGCAAGCCCCGTGCCGGCTTTGGGCAAAAAACGGCCCCGAACGGGCCTCGGACGTCGGGGCCTCAGCGGCACCGGTGACACCGCAGCCCCAGGCTCTGTGGTGCCGTGGAAGCGGCGGCAGTGGGCGCCGAGGGCCGGCCACAGCTTTCGGGGCTGGCCCCCTTGGCGTGGGAGAAATGGCCGGACGTTCGCAAGCCCCGTGCCGGCTTCGGGCAAAAAAAACGCCCCCCGAGCGGGCCTTGTACGTCGGGGCCTCGGCGGCACCGGTGACACCGCAGCCCCAGGCTCTGTGGTGCCGTGGAAGCGGCGGCAGTGGACGCCGAGGGCCGGCCACAGCTTTCGGGGCTGGCCCCTTTGGCGTGGGAGAAATGGCCGGACGTTCGCAAGCCCCGTGCCGGCTTCGGGCAAAAAAAACGCCCCCCGAGCGGGCCTCGTACGTCGGGGCCTAGGCGGCACAGGCGAGCCCGCAGCCCCAGGCTCTGTGGTGCCGTGGAAGCGGCGGCAGTGGACGCCGAGGGCTGGCCACAGCTTTCGGGGCTGGCCCCTTTGGCGTGGGAGAAATCCCCGGACGTTCGCAAGCCCCGTGCCGGCTTCGGGCAAAAAAACGCCCCCTGAGCGGGCCTCGTACGTCGGGGCCTAGGCGGCACAGGCGAGCCCGCATCCCCAGGCTCTGTGGTGCCGTGGAAGCGGCGGCAGTGGACGCCGAGGGCTGGCCACAGCTTTCGGGGCTGGCCCCTTTGGCGTGGGAGAAGTCCCCGGACGTTCGCAAGCCCCGTGCCGGCTTCGGGCAAAAAAACGCCCCCCGAGCGGGCCTCGTACGTCGGGGCCTAGGCGGCACAGGCGAGCCCGCAGCCCCAGGCTCTGTGGTGCCGTGGAAGCGGCGGCAGTGGACGCCGAGGGCTGGCCACAGCTTTCGGGGCTGGCCCCTTTGGCGTGGGAGAAATCCCCGGACGTTCGCAAGCCCCGTGCCGCCTACGGGCAAAAAAACGCCCCCCGAGCGGGCCTCATACGTCGGGGCCTAGGCGGCACCGGCGAGCCCGCAGCCCCAGGCTCTGTGGTGCCGTGGAAGCGGCGGCAGTGGACGCCGAGGGCTGGCCACAGCTTTCGGGGCTGGCCCCTTTGGCGTGGGAGAAATCCCCGGACGTTCGCAAGCCCCGTGCCGGCTTCGGGCAAAAAAACGTCCCCCGAGCGGGCCTCGGACGTCGGGGCCTCAGCGGCACCGGTGACACCGCAGCCCCAGGCTCTGTGGTGCCGTGGAAGCGGCGGCAGTGGGCGCCGAGGGCTGGCCACAGCTTTCGGGGCTGGCCCCCTTGGCGTGGGAGAAATGGCCGGACGTTCGCAAGCCCCGTGCCGGCTTCGGGCAAAAAAACGCCCCCCGAGCGGGCCTCGTACGTCGGGGCCTAGGCGGCACAGGCGAGCCCGCAGCCCCAGGCTCTGTGGTGCCGTGGAAGCGGCGGCAGTGGACGCCGAGGGCCGGCCACAGCTTTCGGGGCTGGCCCCTTTGGCGTGGGAGAAATCCCCGGACGTTCGCAAGCCCCGTGCCGGCTTCGGGCAAAAAAACGCCCCCCGAGCGGGCCTCGGACGTCGGGGCCTAGGCGGCACCGGTGACACCGCAGCCCCAGGCTCTGTGGTGCCGTGGAAGCGGCGGCAGTGGACGCCGAGGGCCGGCCACAGCTTTCGGGGCTGGCCCCTTTGGCGTGGGAGAAATCCCCGGACGTTCGCAAGCCCCGTGCCGGCTTCGGGCAAAAAAACGTCCCCCGAGCGGGCCTCGTACGTCGGGGCCTCAGCGGCACAGGCGAGCTCGCAGCCCCAGGCTCTGTGGTGCCGTGGAAGCGGCGGCAGTGGACGCCGAGGGCCGGCCACAGCTTTCGGGGCTGGCCCCTTTGGCGTGGGAGAAATGGCCGGACGTTCGCAAGCCCCGTGCCGGCTTCGGGCAAAAAAACGCCCCCCGAGCGGGCCTCGTACGTCGGGGCCTAGGCGGCACAGGCGAGCCCGCAGCCCCAGGCTCTGTGGTGCCGTGGAAGCGGCGGCAGTGGACGCCGAGGGCTGGCCACAGCTTTCGGGGCTGGCCCCTTTGGCGTGGGAGAAATCCCCGGACGTTCGCAAGCCCCGTGCCGGCTTCGGGCAAAAAAACGTCCCCCGAGCGGGCCTCGGACGTCGGGGCCTCAGCGGCACCGGTGACACCGCAGCCCCAGGCTCTGTGGTGCCGTGGAAGTGGCGGCAGTGGGCGCCGAGGGCTGGCCACAGCTTTCGGGGCTGGCCCCCTTGGCGTGGGAGAAATCCCCGGACGTTCGCAAGCCCCGTGCCGGCTTCGGGCAAAAAAAACGCCCCCCGAGCGGGCCTCGTACGTCGGTGCCTAGGCGGCACAGGCGAGCCCGCATCCCCAGGCTCTGTGGTGCCGTGGAAGCGGCGGCAGTGGACGCCGAGGGCCGGCCACAGCTTTCGGGGCTGGCCCCTTTGGCGTGGGAGAAGTCCCCGGACGTTCGCAAGCCCCGTGCCGGCTTCGGGCAAAAAAACGCCCCCCGAGCGGGCCTCGTACGTCGGGGCCTAGGCGGCACAGGCGAGCCCGCAGCCCCAGGCTCTGTGGTGCCGTGGAAGCGGCGGCAGTGGACGCCGAGGGCTGGCCACAGCTTTCGGGGCTGGCCCCTTTGGCGTGGGAGAAATCCCCGGACGTTCGCAAGCCCCGTGCCGGCTTCGGGCAAAAAAACGCCCCCCGAGCGGGCATCGTACGTCGGGGCCTAGGCGGCACAGGCGAGCCCGCAGCCCCAGGCTCTTTGGTGCCGTGGAAGCGGCGGCAGTGGACGCCGAGGGCCGGCCACAGCTTTCGGGGCTGGCCCCTTTGGCGTGGGAGAAGTCCCCGGACGTTCGCAAGCCCCGTGCCGGCTTCGGGCAAAAAAAACGCCCCCCGAGCGGGCCTCGTACGTCGGGGCCTAGGCGGCACAGGCGAGCCCGCAGCCCCAGGCTCTGTGGTGCCGTGGAAGCGGCGGCAGTGGGCGCCGAGGGCTGGCCACAGCTTTCGGGGCTGGCCCCTTTGGCGTGGGAGAAATCCCCGGACGTTCGCAAGCCCCGTGCCGGCTTCGGGCAAAAAAACGCCCCCCGAGCGGGCCTCGTACGTCGGGGCCTCGGCGGCACAGGCGAGCCCGCAGCCCCAGGCTCTGTGGTGCCGTGGAAGCGGCGGCAGTGGACGCCGAGGGCTGGCCACAGCTTTCGGGGCTGGCCCCTTTGGCGTGGGAGAAATCCCCGGACGTTCGCAAGCCCCGTGCCGGCTTCGGGCAAAAAAACGCCCCCCGAGCGGGCATCGTACGTCGGGGCCTAGGCGGCACCGGTGACACCGCAGCCCCAGGCTCTGTGGTGCCATGGAAGCGGTGGCAGTGGGCGCCGAGGGCTGGCCACAGCTTTCGGGGCTGGCCCCTTTGGCGTGGGAGAAATCCCCGGACGTTCGCAAGCCCCGTGCCGGCTTCGGTCAAAAAACGGCCCCGAGCGGGCCTCGGATGTCGGGGCCTAGGCGGCACCGGTGACACCGCAGCCCCAGGCTCTGTGGTGCCGTGGAAGCGGCGGCAGTGGGCGCCGAGGGCTGGCCACAGCTTTCGGGGCTGGCCCCCTTGGCGTGGGAGAAATGGCCGGACGTTCGCAAGCCCCGTGCCGGCTTCGGGCAAAAAAAACGCCCCCCGAGCGGGCCTCGTACGTCGGGGCCTAGGCGGCACCGGTGACACCGCAGCCCCAGGCTCTGTGGTGCCGTGGAAGCGGCGGCAGTGGACGCCGAGGGCTGGCCACAGCTTTCGGGGCTGGCCCCTTTGGCGTGGGAGAAATCCCCGGACGTTCGCAAGCCCCGTGCCGCCTTCGGGCAAAAAAACGCCCCCCGAGCGGGCCTCGTACGTCGGGGCCTAGGCGGCACAGGCGAGCCCGCAGCCCCAGGCTCTGTGGTGCCGTGGAAGCGGCGGCAGTGGACGCCGAGGGCTGGCCACAGCTTTCGGGGCTGGCCCCTTTGGCGTGGGAGAAATGGCCGGACGTTCGCAAGCCCCGTGCCGGCTTCGGGCAAAAAAATGTCCCCCGAGCGGGCCTCGGACGTCGGGGCCTCAGCGGCACCGGTGACACCGCAGCCCCAGGCTCTGTGGTGCCGTGGAAGTGGCGGCAGTGGGCGCCGAGGGCTGGCCACAGCTTTCGGGGCTGGCCCCTTTGGCGTGGGAGAAATGGCCGGACGTTCGCAAGCCCCGTGCCGGCTTCGGGCAAAAAAATGTCCCCCGAGCGGGCCTCGGACGTCGGGGCCTCAGCGGCACCGGTGACACCGCAGCCCCAGGCTCTGTGGTGCCGTGGAAGTGGCGGCAGTGGGCGCCGAGGGCTGGCCACAGCTTTCGGGGCTGGCCCCTTTGGCGTGGGAGAAATCCCCGGACGTTCGCAAGCCCCGTGCCGCCTTCGGGCAAAAAAACGCCCCCCGAGCGGGCCTCGTACGTCGGGGCCTAGGCGGCACAGGCGAGCCCGCAGCCCCAGGCTCTGTGGTGCCGTGGAAGCGGCGGCAGTGGACGCCGAGGGCTGGCCACAGCTTTCGGGGCTGGCCCCTTTGGCGTGGGAGAAATCCCCGGACGTTCGCAAGCCCCGTGCCGGCTTCGGGCAAAAAAATGTCCCCCGAGCGGGCCTCGGACGTCGGGGCCTCAGCGGCACCGGTGACACCGCAGCCCCAGGCTCTGTGGTGCCGTGGAAGTGGCGGCAGTGGGCGCCGAGGGCTGGCCACAGCTTTCGGGGCTGGCCCCTTTGGCGTGGGAGAAATGGCCGGACGTTCGCAAGCCCCGTGCCGGCTTCGGGCAAAAAAATGTCCCCCGAGCGGGCCTCGGACGTCGGGGCCTCAGCGGCACCGGTGACACCGCAGCCCCAGGCTCTGTGGTGCCGTGGAAGTGGCGGCAGTGGACGCCGAGGGCTGGCCACAGCTTTCGGGGCTGGCCCCTTTGGCGTGGGAGAAATCCCCGGACGTTCGCAAGCCCCGTGCCGGCTTTGGGCAAAAAACGGCCCCGAACGGGCCTCGGATGTCGGGGCCTCAGCGGCACCGGTGACACCGCAGCCCCAGGCTCTGTGGTGCCGTGGAAGCGGCGGCAGTGGGCGCCGAGGGCTGGCCACAGCTTTCGGGGCTGGCCCCCTTGGCGTGGGAGAAATGGCCGGACGTTCGCAAGCCCCGTGCCGGCTTCGGGCAAAAAACGGCCCCGAGCGGGCCTCGTACGTCGGGGCCTCGGCGGCACCGGTGACACCGCAGCCCCAGGCTCTGTGGTGCCGTGGAAGCGGCGGCAGTGGGCGCCGAGGGCTGGCCACAGCTTTCGGGGCTGGCCCCCTTGGCGTGGGAGAAATGGCCGGACGTTCGCAAGCCCCGTGCCGGCTTCGGGCAAAAAAACGGCCTCGAGCGGGCTTCGGACGTCGGGGCCTCGGCGGCACCGGTGACACCGCAGCCCCAGGCTCTGTGGTGCCGTGGAAGCGGCGGCAGTGGGCGCCGAGGGCTGGCCACAGCTTTCGGGGCTGGCCCCTTTGGCGTGGGAGAAATCCCCGGACGTTCGCAAGCCCCGTGCCGGCTTCGGGCAAAAAAACGCCCCCCGAGCGGGCCTTGTACGTCGGGGCCTAGGCGGCACAGGCGAGCCCGCAGCCCCAGGCTCTGTGGTGCCGTGGAAGCGGCGGCAGTGGACGCCGAGGGCCGGCCACAGCTTTCGGGGCTGGCCCCTTTGGCGTGGGAGAAATCCCCGGACGTTCACAAGCCCCGTGCCGGCTTCGGGCAAAAAAACGCCCCCCGAGCGGGCCTCGTACGTCGGGGCCTAGGCGGCACAGGCGAGCCCGCAGCCCCAGGCTCTGTGGTGCCGTGGAAGCGGCGGCAGTGGACGCCGAGGGCTGGCCACAGCTTTTGGGGCTGGCCCCTTTGGCGTGGGAGAAATCCCCGGACGTTCGCAAGCCCCGTGCCGGCTTCGGGCAAAAAAACGCCCCCCGAGCGGGCATCGTACGTCGGGGCCTAGGCGGCACAGGCGAGCCCGCAGCCCCAGGCTCTGTGGTGCCGTGGAAGCGGCGGCAGTGGACGCCGAGGGCTGGCCACAGCTTTCGGGGCTGGCCCCTTTGGCGTGGGAGAAATCCCCGGACGTTCGCAAGCCCCGTGCCGGCTTTGGGCAAAAAACGGCCCCGAGCGGGCCTCGGACGTCGGGGCCTCAGCGGCACCGGTGACACCGCAGCCCCAGGCTCTGTGGTGCCGTGGAAGCGGCGGCAGTGGGCGCCGAGGGCTGGCCACAGCTTTCGGGGCTGGCCCCCTTGGCGTGGGAGAAATGGCCGGACGTTCGCAAGCCCCGTGCCGGCTTCGGGCAAAAAACGGCCCCGAGCGGGCCTCGTACGTCGGGGCCTCGGCGGCACCGGTGACACCGCAGCCCCAGGCTCTGTGGTGCCGTGGAAGCGGCGGCAGTGGGCGCCGAGGGCTGGCCACAGCTTTCGGGGCTGGCCCCCTTGGCGTGGGAGAAATGGCCGGACGTTCGCAAGCCCCGTGCCGGCTTCGGGCAAAAAAACGCCCCCCGAGCGGGCCTCGTACGTCGGGGCCTAGGCGGCACCGGTGACACCGCAGCCCCAGGCTCTGTGGTGCCGTGGAAGCGGCGGCAGTGGACGCCGAGGGCTGGCCACAGCTTTCGGGGCTGGCCCCTTTGGCGTGGGAGAAATGGCCGGACGTTCGCAAGCCCCGTGCCGGCTTCGGGCAAAAAAACGCCCCCCGAGCGGGCCTCGTACATCGGGGCCTAGGCGGCACAGGCGAGCCCGCAGCCCCAGGCTCTGTGGTGCCGTGGAAGCGGCGGCAGTGGACGCCGAGGGCTGGCCACAGCTTTCGGGGCTGGCCCCTTTGGCGTGGGAGAAGTCCCCGGACGTTCGCAAGCCCCGTGCCGGCTTCGGGCAAAAAAACGCCCCCCGAGCGGGCCTCGTACGTCGGGGCCTAGGCGACACAGGCGAGCCCGCAGCCCCAGGCTCTGTGGTGCCGTGGAAGCGGCGGCAGTGGACGCCGAGGGCTGGCCACAGCTTTCGGGGCTGGCCCCTTTGGCGTGGGAGAAATCCCCGGACGTTCGCAAGCCCCGTGCCGCCTATGGGCAAAAAAACGCCCCCCGAGCGGGCCTCATACGTCGGGGCCTAGGCGGCACCGGCGAGCCCGCAGCCCCAGGCTCTGTGGTGCCGTGGAAGCGGCGGCAGTGGACGCCGAGGGCTGGCCACAGCTTTCGGGGCTGGCCCCTTTGGCGTGGGAGAAATCCCCGGACGTTCGCAAGCCCCGTGCCGGCTTCGGGCAAAAAAACGTCCCCCGAGCGGGCCTCGGACGTCGGGGCCTCAGCGGCACCGGTGACACCGCAGCCCCAGGCTCTGTGGTGCCGTGGAAGTGGCGGCAGTGGGCGCCGAGGGCTGGCCACAGCTTTCGGGGCTGGCCCCTTTGGCGTGGGAGAAATCCCCGGACGTTCGCAAGCCCCGTGCCGGCTTCGGGCAAAAAAACGCCCCCCGAGCGGGCCTCGTACGTCGGGGCCTAGGCGGCACAGGCGAGCCCGCAGCCCCAGGCTCTGTGGTGCCGTGGAAGCGGCGGCAGTGGACGCCGAGGGCTGGCCACAGCTTTCGGGGCTGGCCCCTTTGGCGTGGGAGAAATCCCCGGACGTTCGCAAGCCCCGTGCCGGCTTTGGGCAAAAAACGGCCCCGAGCGGGCCTCGGACGTCGGGGCCTCAGCGGCACCGGTGACACCGCAGCCCCAGGCTCTGTGGTGCCGTGGAAGCGGCGGCAGTGGGCGCCGAGGGCCGGCCACAGCTTTCGGGGCTGGCCCCCTTGGCGTGGGAGAAATGGCCGGACGTTCGCAAGCCCCGTGCCGGCTTCGGGCAAAAAACGGCCCCGAGCGGGCCTCGTACGTCGGGGCCTCGGCGGCACCGGTGACACCGCAGCCCCAGGCTCTGTGGTGCCGTGGAAGCGGCGGCAGTGGGCGCCGAGGGCTGGCCACAGCTTTCGGGGCTGGCCCCCTTGGCGTGGGAGAAATGGCCGGACGTTCGCAAGCCCCGTGCCGGCTTCGGGCAAAAAAAACGGCCCCGAGCGGGCCTCGGACGTCGGGGCCTCGGCGGCACCGGTGACACCGCAGCCCCAGGCTCTGTGGTGCCGTGGAAGCGGCGGCAGTGGGCGCCGAGGGCTGGCCACAGCTTTCGGGGCTGGCCCCTTTGGCGTGGGAGAAATCCCCGGACGTTCGCAAGCCCCGTGCCGGCTTCGGGCAAAAAAACGCCCCCCGAGCGGGCCTTGTACGTCGGGGCCTAGGCGGCACAGGCGAGCCCGCAGCCCCAGGCTCTGTGGTGCCGTGGAAGCGGCGGCAGTGGACGCCGAGGGCCGGCCACAGCTTTCGGGGCTGGCCCCTTTGGCGTGGGAGAAATCCCCGGACGTTCGCAAGCCCCGTGCCGGCTTCGGGCAAAAAAAACGCCCCCCGAGCGGGCCTCGTACGTCGGGGCCTAGGCGGCACAGGCGAGCCCGCAGCCCCAGGCTCTGTGGTGCCGTGGAAGCGGCGGCAGTGGACGCCGAGGGCTGGCCACAGCTTTCGGGGCTGGCCCCTTTGGCGTGGGAGAAATCCCCGGACGTTCGCAAGCCCCGTGCCGGCTTCGGGCAAAAAAACGCCCCCCGAGCGGGCCTCGTACGTCGGGGCCTAGGCGGCACAGGTGAGCCCGCAGCCCCAGGCTCTGTGGTGCCGTGGAAGCGGCGGCAGTGGACGCCGAGGGCTGGCCACAGCTTTCGGGGCTGGCCCCTTTGGCGTGGGAGAAATCCCCGGACGTTCGCAAGCCCCGTGCCGGCTTCGGGCAAAAAAACGCCCCCCGAGCGGGCCTCGTACGTCGGGGCCTAGGCGGCACCGGTGACACCACAGCACCAGGCTCTGTGGTGCCGTGGAAGCGGCGGCAGTGGACGCCGAGGGCTGGCCACAGCTTTCGGGGCTGGCCCCTTTGGCGTGGGAGAAATCCCCGGACGTTCGCAAGCCCTGTGCTGGCTTCGGGCAAAAAAAACGCCCCCCGAGCGGGCCTCGTACGTCGGGGCCTAGGCGGCACAGGCGAGCCCGCAGCCCCAGGCTCTGTGGTGCCGTGGAAGCGGCGGCAGTGGACGCCGAGGGCCGGCCACAGCTTTCGGGGCTGGCCCCTTTGGCGTGGGAGAAATCCCCGGACGTTCGCAAGCCCCGTGCCGGCTTCGGGCAAAAAAACGCCCCCCGAGCGGGCCTCGTACGTCGGGGCCTAGGCGGCACAGGCGAGCCCGCAGCCCCAGGCTCTGTGGTGCCGTGGAAGCGGCGGCAGTGGACGCCGAGGGCTGGCCACAGCTTTCGGGGCTGGCCCCTTTGGCGTGGGAGAAATCCCCGGACGTTCGCAAGCCCCGTGCCGGCTTCGGGCAAAAAAACGCCCCCCGAGCGGGCCTCGTACGTCGGGGCCTAGGGGGCACAGGCGAGCCCGCAGCCCCAGGCTCTGTGGTGCCGTGGAAGCGGCGGCAGTGGACGCCGAGGGCTGGCCACAGCTTTCGGGGCTGGCCCCTTTGGCGTGGGAGAAATCCCCGGACGTTCGCAAGCCCCGTGCCGGCTTCGGGCAAAAAAACGCCCCCCGAGCGTGCCTCGTACGTCGGGGCCTAGGCGGCACCGGTGACACCACAGCCCCAGGCTCTGTGGTGCCCTGGAAGCGGCGGCAGTGGACGCCGAGGGCTGGCCACAGCTTTCGGGGCTGGCCCCTTTGGCGTGGGAGAAATGGCCGGACGTTCGCAAGCCCCGTGCCGGCTTCGGGCAAAAAAACGCCCCCCGAGCGGGCCTCGTACGTCGGGGCCTAGGCGGCACAGGCGAGCCCGCAGCCCCAGGCTCTGTGGTGCCGTGGAAGCGGCGGCAGTGGACGCCGAGGGCTGGCCACAGCTTTCGGGGCTGGCCCCTTTGGCGTGGGAGAAATCCCCGGACGTTCGCAAGCCCCGTGCCGGCTTCGGGCAAAAAACGGCCCCGAGCGGGCCTCGGACGTCGGGGCCTCAGCGGCACCGGTGACACCGCAGCCCCAGGCTCTGTGGTGCCGTGGAAGCGGCGGCAGTGGGCGCCGAGGGCTGGCCACAGCTTTCGGGGCTGGCCCCCTTGGCGTGGGAGAAATGGCCGGACGTTCGCAAGCCCCGTGCCGGCTTCGGGCAAAAAAACGGCCCCGAGCGGGCCTCGGACGTCGGGGCCTCGGCGGCACCGGTGACACCGCAGCCCCAGGCTCTGTGGTGCCGTGGAAGCGGCGGCAGTGGGCGCCGAGGGCTGGCCACAGCTTTCGGGGCTGGCCCCTTTGGCGTGGGAGAAATGGCCGGACGTTCGCAAGCCCCGTGCCGGCTTCGGGCAAAAAAACGCCCCCCGAGCGGGCCTGGTACGTCGGGGCCTAGGCGGCACAGGCGAGCCCGCAGCCCCAGGCTCTGTGGTGCCGTGGAAGCGGCGGCAGTGGACGCCGAGGGCCGGCCACAGCTTTCGGGGCTGGCCCCTTTGGCGTGGGAGAAATGGCCGGACGTTCGCAAGCCCCGTGCCGGCTTCGGGCAAAAAAAACGCCCCCCGAGCGGGCCTCGTACGTCGGGGCCTAGGCGGCACAGGCGAGCCCGCAGCCCCAGGCTCTGTGGTGCCGTGGAAGCGGCGGCAGTGGACGCCGAGGGCTGGCCACAGCTTTCGGGGCTGGCCCCTTTGGCGTGGGAGAAATGGCCGGACGTTCGCAAGCCCCGTGCCGGCTTCGGGCAAAAAAACGCCCCCCGAGCGGGCCTCGTACGTCGGGGCCTAGGCGGCACAGGCGAGCCCGCAGCCCCAGGCTCTGTGGTGCCGTGGAAGCGGCGGCAGTGGACGCCGAGGGCTGGCCACAGCTTTCGGGGCTGGCCCCTTTGGTGTGGGAGAAATGGCCGGACGTTCGCAAGCCCCGTGCCGGCTTCGGGCAAAAAAACGCCCCCCGAGCGGGCCTCGTACGTCGGGGCCTAGGCGGCACCGGTGACACCACAGCCCCAGGCTCTGTGGTGCCGTGGAAGCGGCGGCAGTGGGCGCCGAGGGCTGGCCACAGCTTTCGGGGCTGGCCCCTTTGGCGTGGGAGAAATCCCCGGACGTTCGCAAGCCCCGTGCCGGCTTCGGTCAAAAAACGGCCCCGAGCGGGCCTCGGACGTCGGGGCCTCAGCGGCACCGGTGACACCGCAGCCCCAGGCTCTGTGGTGCCGTGGAAGCGGCGGCAGTGGACGCCGAGGGCTGGCCACAGCTTTCGGGGCTGGCCCCTTTGGCGTGGGAGAAATGGCCGGACGTTCGCAAGCCCCGTGCCGGCTTCGGGCAAAAAAACGCCCCCCGAGCGGGCCTCGTACGTCGGGGCCTAGGCGGCACAGGCGAGCCCGCAGCCCCAGGCTCTGTGGTGCCGTGGAAGCGGCGGCAGTGGACGCCGAGGGCCGGCCACAGCTTTCGGGGCTGGCCCCTTTGGCGTGGGAGAAATGGCCGGACGTTCGCAAGCCCCGTGCCGGCTTCGGGCAAAAAAACGCCCCCCGAGCGGGCCTCGTACGTCGGGGCCTAGGCGGCACCGGCGAGCCCGCAGCCCCAGGCTCTGTGGTGCCGTGGAAGCGGCGGCAGTGGACGCCGAGGGCCGGCCACAGCTTTCGAGGCTGGCCCCTTTGGCGTAGGAGAAATCCCCGGACGTTCGCAAGCCCCGTGCCGGCTTCGGGCAAAAAAACGCCCCCCGAGCGGGCCTCGTACGTCGGGGCCTAGGCGGCACAGGCGAGCCCGCAGCCCCAGGCTCTGTGGTGCCGTGGAAGCGGCGGCAGTGGGCGCCGAGGGCTGGCCACAGCTTTCGGGGCTGGCCCCTTTGGCGTGGGAGAAATGGCCGGACGTTCGCAAGCCCCGTGCCGGCTTCGGGCAAAAAAACGCCCCCCGAGCGGGCCTCGGACGTCGGGGCCTCAGCGGCACCGGTGACACCGCAGCCCCAGGCTCTGTGGTGCCGTGGAAGCGGCGGCAGTGGACGCCGAGGGCCGGCCACAGCTTTCGGGGCTGGCCCCTTTGGCGTGGGAGAAGTCCCCGGACGTTCGCAAGCCCCGTGCCGGCTTCGGGCAAAAAAACACCCCCCGAGCGGGCCTCGTACGTCGGGGCCTAGGCGGCACAGGCGAGCCCGCAGCCCCAGGCTCTGTGGTGCCGTGGAAGCGGCGGCAGTGGACGCCGAGGGCCGGCCACAGCTTTCGGGGCTGGCCCCTTTGGCGTGGGAGAAATCCCCGGACGTTCGCAAGCCCCGTGCCGGCTTCGGGCAAAAAAACGCCCCCCGAGCGGGCCTCGTACGTCGGGGCCTAGGCGGCACAGGCGAGCCCGCAGCCCCAGGCTCTGTGGTGCCGTGGAAGCGGCGGCAGTGGACGCCGAGGGCCGGCCACAGCTTTCGGGGCTGGCCCCTTTGGCGTGGGAGAAATCCCCGGACGTTCGCAAGCCCCGTGCCGGCTTCGGGCAAAAAAACGCCCCCCGAGCGGGCCTCGTACGTCGGGGCCTAGGCGGCACAGGCGAGCCCGCAGCCCCAGGCTCTGTGGTGCCGTGGAAGCGGCGGCAGTGGACGCCGAGGGCCGGCCACAGCTTTCGGGGCTGGCCCCTTTGGCGTGGGAGAAATCCCCGGACGTTCGCAAGCCCCGTGCCGGCTTCGGGCAAAAAAACGCCCCCCGAGCGGGCCTCGTACGTCGGGGCCTAGGCGGCACAGGCGAGCCCGCAGCCCCAGGCTCTGTGGTGCCGTGGAAGCGGCGGCAGTGGACGCCGAGGGCTGGCCACAGCTTTCGGGGCTGGCCCCTTTGGCGTGGGAGAAATCCCCGGACGTTCGCAAGCCCCGTGCCGGCTTTGGGCAAAAAACGGCCCCCGAGCGGGCCTCGTACGTCGGGGCCTAGGCGGCACAGGCGAGCCCGCATCCCCAGGCTCTGTGGTGCCGTGGAAGCGGCGGCAGTGGACGCCGAGGGCCGGCCACAGCTTTCGGGGCTGGCCCCTTTGGCGTGGGAGAAATGGCCGGACGTTCGCAAGCCCCGTGCCGGCTTCGGGCAAAAAAACGCCCCCCGAGCGGGCCTCGTACGTCGGGGCCTAGGCGGCACAGGCGAGCCCGCAGCCCCAGGCTCTGTGGTGCCGTGGAAGCGGCGGCAGTGGACGCCGAGGGCCGGCCACAGCTTTCGGGGCTGGCCCCTTTGGCGTGGGAGAAATCCCCGGACGTTCGCAAGCCCCGTGCCGGCTTCGGGCAAAAAAACGCCCCCTGAGCGGGCCTCGTACGTCGGGGCCTAGGCGGCACAGGCGAGCCCGCAGCCCCAGGCTCTGTGGTGCCGTGGAAGCGGCGGCAGTGGACGCCGAGGGCCGGCCACAGCTTTCGGGGCTGGCCCCTTTGGCGTGGGAGAAATGGCCGGACGTTCGCAAGCCCCGTGCCGGCTTCGGGCAAAAAAACGCCCCCCGAGCGGGCCTCGTACGTCGGGGCCTAGGCGGCACAGGCGAGCTCGCAGCCCCAGGCTCTGTGGTGCCGTGGAAGCGGCGGCAGTGGACGCCGAGGGCTGGCCACAGCTTTCGGGGCTGGCCCCTTTGGCGTGGGAGAAATGGCCGGACGTTCGCAAGCCCCGTGCCGGCTTCGGGCAAAAAAACGCCCCCCGAGCGGGCCTCGTACGTCGGGGCCTAGGCGGCACCAGTGACACCGCAGCCCCAGGCTCTGTGGTGCCGTGGAAGCGGCGGCAGTGGACGCCGAGGGCTGGCCACAGCTTTCGGGGCTGGCCCCTTTGGCGTGGGAGAAATCCCCGGACGTTCGCAAGCCCCGTGCCGGCTTTGGGCAAAAAACGCCCCCCGAGCGGGCCTCGGACGTCGGGGCCTCAGCGGCACCGGTGACACCGCAGCCCCAGGCTCTGTGGTGCCGTGGAAGCGGCGGCAGTGGGCGCCGAGGGCTGGCCACAGCTTTCGGGGCTGGCCCCCTTGGCGTGGGAGAAATCCCCGGACGTTCGCAAGCCCCGTGCCGGCTTCGGGCAAAAAACGGCCCCGAGCGGGCCTCGTACGTCGGGGCCTCGGCGGCACCGGTGACACCGCAGCCCCAGGCTCTGTGGTGCCGTGGAAGCGGCGGCAGTGGGCGCCGAGGGCCGGCCACAGCTTTCGGGGCTGGCCCCTTTGGCGTGGGAGAAATCCCCGGACGTTCGCAAGCCCCGTGCCGCCTACGGGCAAAAAAACGCCCCCCGAGCGGGCCTCGTACGTCGGGGCCTCGGCGGCACCGGTGACACCGCAGCCCCAGGCTCTGTGGTGCCGTGGAAGCGGCGGCAGTGGGCGCCGAGGGCTGGCCACAGCTTTCGGGGCTGGCCCCCTTGGCGTGGGAGAAATCCCCGGACGTTCGCAAGCCCCGTGCCGGCTTCGGGCAAAAAAAACGCCCCCCGAGCGGGCCTCGTACGTCGGGGCCTAGGCGGCACAGGCGAGCCCGCAGCCCCAGGCTCTGTGGTGCCGTGGAAGCGGCGGCAGTGGACGCCGAGGGCCGGCCACAGCTTTCGGGGCTGGCCCCTTTGGCGTGGGAGAAGTCCCCGGACGTTCGCAAGCCCCGTGCCGGCTTCGGGCAAAAAAACGCCCCCCGAGCGGGCCTCGTACGTCGGGGCCTAGGCGGCACAGGCGAGCCCGCAGCCCCAGGCTCTGTGGTGCCGTGGAAGCGGCGGCAGTGGACGCCGAGGGCCGGCCACAGCTTTCGGGGCTGGCCCCTTTGGCGTGGGAGAAATCCCCAGACGTTCGCAAGCCCCGTGCCGGCTTCGGGCAAAAAAAACGCCCCCCGAGCGGGCCTCGTACGTCGGGGCCTAGGCGGCACAGGTGAGCCCGCAGCCCCAGGCTCTGTGGTGCCGTGGAAGCGGCGGCAGTGGACGCCGAGGGCCGGCCACAGCTTTCGGGGCTGGCCCCTTTGGCGTGGGAGAAGTCCCCGGACGTTCGCAAGCCCCGTGCCGGCTTCGGGCAAAAAAACGCCCCCCGAGCGGGCCTCGTACGTCGGGGCCTAGGCGGCACAGGCGAGCCCGCAGCCCCAGGCTCTGTGGTGCCGTGGAAGCGGCGGCAGTGGACGCCGAGGGCCGGCCACAGCTTTCGGGGCTGGCCCCTTTGGCGTGGGAGAAATCCCCGGACGTTCGCAAGCCCCGTGCCGGCTTCGGGCAAAAAAACGTCCCCCGAGCGGGCCTCGTACGTCGGGGCCTAGGCGGCACCAGTGACACCGCAGCCCCAGGCTCTGTGGTGCCGTGGAAGCGGCGGCAGTGGACGCCGAGGGCTGGCCACAGCTTTCGGGGCTGGCCCCTTTGGCGTGGGAGAAATCCCCGGACGTTCGCAAGCCCCGTGCCGGCTTTGGGCAAAAAACGCCCCCCGAGCGGGCCTCGGACGTCGGGGCCTCAGCGGCACCGGTGACACCGCAGCCCCAGGCTCTGTGGTGCCGTGGAAGCGGCGGCAGTGGGCGCCGAGGGCTGGCCACAGCTTTCGGGGCTGGCCCCCTTGGCGTGGGAGAAATGGCCGGACGTTCGCAAGCCCCGTGCCGGCTTCGGGCAAAAAACGGCCCCGAGCGGGCCTCGTACGTCGGGGCCTCGGCGGCACCGGTGACACCGCAGCCCCAGGCTCTGTGGTGCCGTGGAAGCGGCGGCAGTGGGCGCCGAGGGCTGGCCACAGCTTTCGGGGCTGGCCCCTTTGGCGTGGGAGAAATGGCCGGACGTTCGCAAGCCCCGTGCCGGCTTCGGGCAAAAAAAACGCCCCCCGAGCGGGCCTCGTACGTCGGGGCCTAGGCGGCACAGGCGAGCCCGCAGCCCCAGGCTCTGTGGTGCCGTGGAAGCGGCGGCAGTGGACGCCGAGGGCCGGCCACAGCTTTCGGGGCTGGCCCCTTTGGCGTGGGAGAAATCCCCGGACGTTCGCAAGCCCCGTGCCGGCTTCGGGCAAAAAAAACGCCCCCCGAGCGGGCCTCGTACGTCGGGGCCTAGGCGGCACAGGCGAGCCCGCAGCCCCAGGCTCTGTGGTGCCGTGGAAGCGGCGGCAGTGGACGCCGAGGGCCGGCCACAGCTTTCGGGGCTGGCCCCTTTGGCGTAGGAGAAATCCCCGGACGTTCGCAAGCCCCGTGCCGGCTTCGGGCAAAAAAACGCCCCCCGAGCGGGCCTCGTACGTCGGGGCCTAGGCGGCACAGGCGAGCCCGCAGCCCCAGGCTCTGTGGTGCCGTGGAAGCGGCGGCAGTGGACGCCGAGGGCCGGCCACAGCTTTCGGGGCTGGCCCCTTTGGCGTGGGAGAAATGGCCGGACGTTTGCAAGCCCCGTGCCGGCTTCGGGCAAAAAAACGCCCCCCGAGCGGGCCTCGTACGTTGGGGCCTAGGCGGCACAGGCGAGCCCGCAGCCCCAGGCTCTGTGGTGCCGTGGAAGCGGCGGCAGTGGACGCCGAGGGCCGGCCACAGCTTTCGGGGCTGGCCCCTTTGGCGTGGGAGAAATGGCCGGACGTTCGCAAGCCCCGTGCCGGCTTCGGGCAAAAAAACGCCCCCCGAGCGGGCCTCGTACGTCGGGGCCTAGGCGGCACAGGCGAGCCCGCAGCCCCAGGCTCTGTGGTGCCGTGGAAGCGGCGGCAGTGGACGCCGAGGGCCGGCCACAGCTTTCGGGGCTGGCCCCTTTGGCGTGGGAGAAATCCCCGGACGTTCGCAAGCCCCGTGCCGGCTTCGGGCAAAAAAACGTCCCCCGAGCGGGCCTCGGACGTCGGGGCCTCGGCGGCACCGGTGACACCGCAGCCCCAGGCTCTGTGGTGCCGTGGAAGTGGCGGCAGTGGGCGCCGAGGGCTGGCCACAGCTTTCGGGGCTGGCCCCCTTGGCGTGGGAGAAATGGCCGGACGTTCGCAAGCCCCGTGCCGGCTTCGGGCAAAAAAAACGCCCCCCGAGCGGGCCTCGTACGTCGGGGCCTAGGCGGCACAGGCGAGCCCGCAGCCCCAGGCTCTGTGGTGCCGTGGAAGCGGCGGCAGTGGACGCCGAGGGCCGGCCACAGCTTTCGGGGCTGGCCCCTTTGGCGTGGGAGAAGTCCCCGGACGTTCGCAAGCCCCGTGCCGGCTTCGGGCAAAAAAACGCCCCCCGAGCGGGCCTCGTACGTCGGGGCCTAGGCGGCACAGGCGAGCCCGCAGCCCCAGGCTCTGTGGTGCCGTGGAAGCGGCGGCAGTGGACGCCGAGGGCCGGCCACAGCTTTCGGGGCTGGCCCCTTTGGCGTGGGAGAAATCCCCGGACGTTCGCAAGCCCCGTGCCGGCTTCGGGCAAAAAAACGCCCCCCGAGCGGGCCTCGTACGTCGGGGCCTAGGCGGCACAGGCGAGCCCGCAGCCCCAGGCTCTGTGGTGCCGTGGAAGCGGCGGCAGTGGACGCCGAGGGCCGGCCACAGCTTTCGGGGCTGGCCCCTTTGGCGTGGGAGAAATCCCCGGACGTTCGCAAGCCCCGTGCCGGCTTCGGGCAAAAAAAACGCCCCCCGAGCGGGCCTCGTACGTCGGGGCCTAGGCGGCACAGGCGAGCCCGCAGCCCCAGGCTCTGTGGTGCCGTGGAAGCGGCGGCAGTGGACGCCGAGGGCTGGCCACAGCTTTCGGGGCTGGCCCCTTTGGCGTGGGAGAAATCCCCGGACGTTCGCAAGCCCCGTGCCGGCTTTGGGCAAAAAACGGCCCCGAGCGGGCCTCGGACGTCGGGGCCTCAGCGGCACCGGTGACACCGCAGCCCCAGGCTCTGTGGTGCCGTGGAAGCGGCGGCAGTGGGCGCCGAGGGCTGGCCACAGCTTTCGGGGCTGGCCCCCTTGGCGTGGGAGAAATGGCCGGACGTTCGCAAGCCCCGTGCCGGCTTCGGGCAAAAAAAACGCCCCCCAAGCGGGCCTTGTACGTCGGGGCCTAGGCGGCACAGGCGAGCCCGCAGCCCCAGGCTCTGTGGTGCCCTGGAAGCGGCGGCAGTGGACGCCGAGGGCTGGCCACAGCTTTCGGGGCTGGCCCCTTTGCGTGGGAGAAGTCCCCGGACGTTCGCAAGCCCCGTGCCGGCTTCGGGCAAAAAAACGCCCCCCGAGCGGGCCTCGTACGTCGGGGCCTAGGCGGCACAGGCGAGCCCGCAGCCCCAGGCTCTGTGGTGCCGTGGAAGCGGCGGCAGTGGACGCCGAGGGCTGGCCACAGCTTTCGGGGCTGGCCCCTTTGGCGTGGGAGAAATCCCCGGACGTTCGCAAGCCCCGTGCCGGCTTCGGGCAAAAAAACGCCCCCCGAGCGGGCCTCGTACGTCGGGGCCTAGGCGGCACAGGCGAGCCCGCAGCCCCAGGCTCTGTGGTGCCGTGGAAGCGGCGGCAGTGGACGCCGAGGGCTGGCCACAGCTTTCGGGGCTGGCCCCTTTGGCGTGGGAGAAATCCCCGGACGTTCGCAAGCCCCGTGCCGGCTTCGGGCAAAAAAACGCCCCCCGAGCGGGCCTCGTACGTCGGGGCCTAGGCGGCACCGGTGACACCACAGCCCCAGGCTCTGTGGTGCCGTGGAAGCGGCGGCAGTGGACGCCGAGGGCTGGCCACAGCTTTCGGGGCTGGCCCCTTTGGCGTGGGAGAAATCCCCGGACGTTCGCAAGCCCCGTGCCGGCTTCGGGCAAAAAACGGCCCCGAGCGGGCCTCGGACGTCGGGGCCTCAGCAGCACCGGTGACACCGCAGCCCCAGGCTCTGTGGTGCCGTGGAAGTGGCGGCAGTGGGCGCCGAGGGCTGGCCACAGCTTTCGGGGCTGGCCCCCTTGGCGTGGGAGAAATGGCCGGACGTTCGCAAGCCCCGTGCCGGCTTCGGGCAAAAAAACGCCCCCCGAGCGGGCCTCGTACGTCGGGGCCTAGGCGGCACAGGCGAGCCCGCAGCCCCAGGCTCTGTGGTGCCGTGGAAGCGGCGGCAGTGGACGCCGAGGGCCGGCCACAGCTTTCGGGGCTGGCCCCTTTGGCGTGGGAGAAATCCCCGGACGTTCGCAAGCCCCGTGCCGCCTACGGGCAAAAAAACGCCCCCCGAGCGGGCCTCGTACGTCGGGGCCTAGGCGGCACCGGCGAGCCCGCAGCCCCAGGCTCTGTGGTGCCGTGGAAGCGGCGGCAGTGGACGCCGAGGGCTGGCCACAGCTTTCGGGGCTGGCCCCTTTGGCGTGGGAGAAATCCCCGGACGTTCGCAAGCCCCGTGCCGGCTTCGGGCAAAAAAAACGTCCCCCGAGCGGGCCTCGGACGTCGGGGCCTCGGCGGCACCGGTGACACCGCAGCCCCAGGCTCTGTGGTGCCGTGGAAGTGGCGGCAGTGGGCGCCGAGGGCTGGCCACAGCTTTCGGGGCTGGCCCCCTTGGCGTGGGAGAAATGGCCGGACGTTCGCAAGCCCCGTGCCGGCTTCGGGCAAAAAAAACGCCCCCCGAGCGGGCCTCGTACGTCGGGGCCTAGGCGGCACAGGCGAGCCCGCAGCCCCAGGCTCTGTGGTGCCGTGGAAGCGGCGGCAGTGGACGCCGAGGGCCGGCCACAGCTTTCGGGGCTGGCCCCTTTGGCGTGGGAGAAATCCCCGGACGTTCGCAAGCCCCGTGCCGGCTTCGGGCAAAAAAACGGCCCCCGAGCGGGCCTCGTACGTCGGGGCCTAGGCGGCACAGGCGAGCCCGCAGCCCCAGGCTCTGTGGTGCCGTGGAAGCGGCGGCAGTGGACGCCGAGGGCTGGCCACAGCTTTCGGGGCTGGCCCCTTTGGCGTGGGAGAAATCCCCGGACGTTCGCAAGCCCCGTGCCGGCTTTGGGCAAAAAACGGCCCCGAGCGGGCCTCGGACGTCGGGGCCTCAGCGGCACCGGTGACACCGCAGCCCCAGGCTCTGTGGTGCCGTGGAAGCGGCGGCAGTGGGCGCCGAGGGCTGGCCACAGCTTTCGGGGCTGGCCCCCTTGGCGTGGGAGAAATGGCCGGACGTTCGCAAGCCCCGTGCCGGCTTCGGGCAAAAAAAACGCCCCCCAAGCGGGCCTTGTACGTCGGGGCCTAGGCGGCACAGGCGAGCCCGCAGCCCCAGGCTCTGTGGTGCCCTGGAAGCGGCGGCAGTGGACGCCGAGGGCTGGCCACAGCTTTCGGGGCTGGCCCCTTTGCGTGGGAGAAGTCCCCGGACGTTCGCAAGCCCCGTGCCGGCTTCGGGCAAAAAAACGCCCCCTGAGCGGGCCTCGTACGTCGGGGCCTAGGCGGCACAGGCGAGCCCGCAGCCCCAGGCTCTGTGGTGCCGTGGAAGCGGCGGCAGTGGACGCCGAGGGCTGGCCACAGCTTTCGGGGCTGGCCCCTTTGGCGTGGGAGAAATCCCCGGACGTTCGCAAGCCCCGTGCCGGCTTCGGGCAAAAAAACGCCCCCCGAGCGGGCCTCGTACGTCGGGGCCTAGGCGGCACAGGCGAGCCCGCAGCCCCAGGCTCTGTGGTGCCGTGGAAGCGGCGGCAGTGGACGCCGAGGGCTGGCCACAGCTTTCGGGGCTGGCCCCTTTGGCGTGGGAGAAATCCCCGGACGTTCGCAAGCCCCGTGCCGCCTTCGGGCAAAAAAACGCCCCCCGAGCGGGCCTCGTACGTCGGGGCCTAGGCGGCACCGGTGACACCACAGCCCCAGGCTCTGTGGTGCCGTGGAAGCGGCGGCAGTGGACGCCGAGGGCTGGCCACAGCTTTCGGGGCTGGCCCCTTTGGCGTGGGAGAAATCCCCGGACGTTCGCAAGCCCCGTGCCGGCTTCGGGCAAAAAACGGCCCCGAGCGGGCCTCGGACGTCGGGGCCTCAGCAGCACCGGTGACACCGCAGCCCCAGGCTCTGTGGTGCCGTGGAAGTGGCGGCAGTGGGCGCCGAGGGCTGGCCACAGCTTTCGGGGCTGGCCCCCTTGGCGTGGGAGAAATGGCCGGACGTTCGCAAGCCCCGTGCCGGCTTCGGGCAAAAAAACGCCCCCCGAGCGGGCCTCGTACGTCGGGGCCTAGGCGGCACAGGCGAGCCCGCAGCCCCAGGCTCTGTGGTGCCGTGGAAGCGGCGGCAGTGGACGCCGAGGGCCGGCCACAGCTTTCGGGGCTGGCCCCTTTGGCGTGGGAGAAATCCCCGGACGTTCGCAAGCCCCGTGCCGCCTACGGGCAAAAAAACGCCCCCCGAGCGGGCCTCGTACGTCGGGGCCTAGGCGGCACCGGCGAGCCCGCAGCCCCAGGCTCTGTGGTGCCGTGGAAGCGGCGGCAGTGGACGCCGAGGGCTGGCCACAGCTTTCGGGGCTGGCCCCTTTGGCGTGGGAGAAATCCCCGGACGTTCGCAAGCCCCGTGCCGGCTTCGGGCAAAAAAACGTCCCCCGAGCGGGCCTCGGACGTCGGGGCCTCGGCGGCACCGGTGACACCGCAGCCCCAGGCTCTGTGGTGCCGTGGAAGTGGCGGCAGTGGGCGCCGAGGGCTGGCCACAGCTTTCGGGGCTGGCCCCCTTGGCGTGGGAGAAATGGCCGGACGTTCGCAAGCCCCGTGCCGGCTTCGGGCAAAAAAACGCCCCCCGAGCGGGCCTCGTACGTCGGGGCCTAGGCGGCACAGGCGAGCCCGCAGCCCCAGGCTCTGTGGTGCCGTGGAAGCGGCGGCAGTGGACGCCGAGGGCCGGCCACAGCTTTCGGGGCTGGCCCCTTTGGCGTGGGAGAAGTCCCCGGACGTTCGCAAGCCCCGTGCCGGCTTCGGGCAAAAAAACGCCCCCCGAGCGGGCCTCGTACGTCGGGGCCTAGGCGGCACAGGCGAGCCCGCAGCCCCAGGCTCTGTGGTGCCGTGGAAGCGGCGGCAGTGGACGCCGAGGGCCGGCCACAGCTTTCGGGGCTGGCCCCTTTGGCGTGGGAGAAATCCCCAGACGTTCGCAAGCCCCGTGCCGGCTTCGGGCAAAAAAACGCCCCCCGAGCGGGCCTCGTACGTCGGGGCCTAGGCGGCACAGGCGAGCCCGCAGCCCCAGGCTCTGTGGTGCCGTGGAAGCGGCGGCAGTGGACGCCGAGGGCCGGCCACAGCTTTCGGGGCTGGCCCCTTTGGCGTGGGAGAAGTCCCCGGACGTTCGCAAGCCCCGTGCCGGCTTCGGGCAAAAAAACGGCCCCCGAGCGGGCCTCGTACGTCGGGGCCTAGGCGGCACAGGCGAGCCCGCAGCCCCAGGCTCTGTGGTGCCGTGGAAGCGGCGGCAGTGGACGCCGAGGGCTGGCCACAGCTTTCGGGGCTGGCCCCTTTGGCGTGGGAGAAATCCCCGGACGTTCGCAAGCCCCGTGCCGGCTTTGGGCAAAAAACGGCCCCGAGCGGGCCTCGTACGTCGGGGCCTCAGCGGTACCGGTGCCACCGCAGCCCCAGGCTCTGTGGTGCCGTGGAAGCGGCAGCAGTGGACGCCGAGGGCCGGCCACAGCTTTCGGGGCTGGCCCCCTTGGCGTGGGAGAAATGGCCGGACGTTCGCAAGCCCCGTGCCGGCTTCGGGCAAAAAAACGCCCCCCGAGCGGGCCTTGTACGTCGGGGCCTAGGCGGCACAGGCGAGCCCGCAGCCCCAGGCTCTGTGGTGCCCTGGAAGCGGCGGCAGTGGACGCCGAGGGCTGGCCACAGCTTTCGGGGCTGGCCCCTTTGCGTGGGAGAAGTCCCCGGACGTTCGCAAGCCCCGTGCCGGCTTCGGGCAAAAAAAACGCCCCCCGAGCGGGCCTCGTACGTCGGGGCCTAGGCGGCACAGGCGAGCCCGCAGCCCCAGGCTCTGTGGTGCCGTGGAAGCGGCGGCAGTGGACGCCGAGGGCTGGCCACAGCTTTCGGGGCTGGCCCCTTTGGCGTGGGAGAAATGGCCGGACGTTCGCAAGCCCCGTGCCGGCTTCGGGCAAAAAAACGCCCCCCGAGCGGGCCTCGTACGTCGGGGCCTAGGCGGCACCGGTGACACCACAGCCCCAGGCTCTGTGGTGCCGTGGAAGCGGCGGCAGTGGACGCCGAGGGCTGGCCACAGCTTTCGGGGCTGGCCCCTTTGGCGTGGGAGAAATCCCCGGACGTTCGCAAGCTCCGTGCCGGCTTCGGGCAAAAAACGGCCCCGAGCGGGCCTCGGACGTCGGGGCCTCAGCAGCACCGGTGACACCGCAGCCCCAGGCTCTGTGGTGCCGTGGAAGTGGCGGCAGTGGGCGCCGAGGGCTGGCCACAGCTTTCGGGGCTGGCCCCCTTGGCGTGGGAGAAATGGCCGGACGTTCGCAAGCCCCGTGCCGGCTTCGGGCAAAAAAACGCCCCCCGAGCGGGCCTCGTACGTCGGGGCCTAGGCGGCACAGGCGAGCCCGCAGCCCCAGGCTCTGTGGTGCCGTGGAAGCGGCGGCAGTGGACGCCGAGGGCCGGCCACAGCTTTCGGGGCTGGCCCCTTTGGCGTGGGAGAAATCCCCGGACGTTCGCAAGCCCCGTGCCGCCTACGGGCAAAAAAACGCCCCCCGAGCGGGCCTCGTACGTCGGGGCCTAGGCGGCACCGGCGAGCCCGCAGCCCCAGGCTCTGTGGTGCCGTGGAAGCGGCGGCAGTGGACGCCGAGGGCTGGCCACAGCTTTCGGGGCTGGCCCCTTTGGCGTGGGAGAAATCCCCGGACGTTCGCAAGCCCCGTGCCGGCTTCGGGCAAAAAAAACGTCCCCCGAGCGGGCCTCGGACGTCGGGGCCTCGGCGGCACCGGTGACACCGCAGCCCCAGGCTCTGTGGTGCCGTGGAAGTGGCGGCAGTGGGCGCCGAGGGCTGGCCACAGCTTTCGGGGCTGGCCCCCTTGGCGTGGGAGAAATGGCCGGACGTTCGCAAGCCCCGTGCCGGCTTCGGGCAAAAAAAACGCCCCCCGAGCGGGCCTCGTACGTCGGGGCCTAGGCGGCACAGGCGAGCCCGCAGCCCCAGGCTCTGTGGTGCCGTGGAAGCGGCGGCAGTGGACGCCGAGGGCCGGCCACAGCTTTCGGGGCTGGCCCCTTTGGCGTGGGAGAAGTCCCCGGACGTTCGCAAGCCCCGTGCCGGCTTCGGGCAAAAAAAACGCCCCCCGAGCGGGCCTCGTACGTCGGGGCCTAGGCGGCACAGGCGAGCCCGCAGCCCCAGGCTCTGTGGTGCCGTGGAAGCGGCGGCAGTGGACGCCGAGGGCCGGCCACAGCTTTCGGGGCTGGCCCCTTTGGCGTGGGAGAAGTCCCCGGACGTTCGCAAGCCCCGTGCCGGCTTCGGGCAAAAAAACGCCCCCCGAGCGGGCCTCGGACGTCGGGGCCTAGGCGGCACAGGCGAGCCCGCAGCCCCAGGCTCTGTGGTGCCGTGGAAGCGGCGGCAGTGGACGCCGAGGGCCGGCCACAGCTTTCGGGGCTGGCCCCTTTGGCGTGGGAGAAATCCCCGGACGTTCGCAAGCCCCGTGCCGGCTTCGGGCAAAAAAACGGCCCCCGAGCGGGCCTCGTACGTCGGGGCCTAGGCGGCACAGGCGAGCCCGCAGCCCCAGGCTCTGTGGTGCCGTGGAAGCGGCGGCAGTGGACGCCGAGGGCTGGCCACAGCTTTCGGGGCTGGCCCCTTTGGCGTGGGAGAAATCCCCGGACGTTCGCAAGCCCCGTGCCGGCTTTGGGCAAAAAACGGCCCCGAGCGGGCCTCGGACGTCGGGGCCTCAGCGGCACCGGTGCCACCGCAGCCCCAGGCTCTGTGGTGCCGTGGAAGCGGCGGCAGTGGACGCCGAGGGCCGGCCACAGCTTTCGGGGCTGGCCCCCTTGGCGTGGGAGAAATGGCCGGACGTTCGCAAGCCCCGTGCCGGCTTCGGGCAAAAAAACGCCCCCCGAGCGGGCCTCGTACGTCGGGGCCTAGGCGGCACAGGCGAGCCCGCAGCCCCAGGCTCTGTGGTGCCCTGGAAGCGGCGGCAGTGGGCGCCGAGGGCTGGCCACAGCTTTCGGGGCTGGCCCCTTTGCGTGGGAGAAGTCCCCGGACGTTCGCAAGCCCCGTGCCGGCTTCGGGCAAAAAAACGCCCCCCGAGCGGGCCTCGTACGTCGGGGCCTAGGCGGCACAGGCGAGCCCGCAGCCCCAGGCTCTGTGGTGCCGTGGAAGCGGCGGCAGTGGACGCCGAGGGCTGGCCACAGCTTTCGGGGCTGGCCCCTTTGGCGTGGGAGAAATCCCCGGACGTTCGCAAGCCCCGTGCCGGCTTCGGGCAAAAAAACGCCCCCCGAGCGGGCCTCGTACGTCGGGGCCTAGGCGGCACAGGCGAGCCCGCAGCCCCAGGCTCTGTCGTGCCGTGGAAGCGGCGGCAGTGGACGCTGAGGGCTGGCCACAGCTTTCGGGGCTGGCCCCTTTGGCGTGGGAGAAATCCCCGGACGTTCGCAAGCCCCGTGCCGGCTTCGGGCAAAAAAACGCCCCCCGAGCGGGCCTCGTACGTCGGGGCCTAGGCGGCACCGGTGACACCACAGCCCCAGGCTCTGTGGTGCCGTGGAAGCGGCGGCAGTGGACGCCGAGGGCTGGCCACAGCTTTCGGGGCTGGCCCCTTTGGCGTGGGAGAAATCCCCGGACGTTCGCAAGCCCCGTGCCGGCTTCGGGCAAAAAACGGCCCCGAGCGGGCCTCGGACGTCGGGGCCTCAGCAGCACCGGTGACACCGCAGCCCCAGGCTCTGTGGTGCCGTGGAAGTGGCGGCAGTGGGCGCCGAGGGCTGGCCACAGCTTTCGGGGCTGGCCCCCTTGGCGTGGGAGAAATGGCCGGACGTTCGCAAGCCCCGTGCCGGCTTCGGGCAAAAAAACGCCCCCCGAGCGGGCCTCGTACGTCGGGGCCTAGGCGGCACAGGCGAGCCCGCAGCCCCAGGCTCTATGGTGCCGTGGAAGCGGCGGCAGTGGACGCCGAGGGCTGGCCACAGCTTTCGGGGCTGGCCCCTTTGGCGTGGGAGAAATCCCCGGACGTTCGCAAGCCCCGTGCCGGCTTCGGGCAAAAAAAACGCCCCCCGAGCGGGCCTCGTACGTCGGGGCCTAGGCGGCACAGGCGAGCCCGCAGCCCCAGGCTCTGTGGTGCCGTGGAAGCGGCGGCAGTGGACGCCGAGGGCTGGCCACAGCTTTCGAGGCTGGCCCCTTTGGCGTGGGAGAAATGGCCGGACGTTCGCAAGCCCCGTGCCGGCTTCGGGCAAAAAAACCCCCCCCGAGCGGGCCTCGTACGTCGGGGCCTAGGCGGCACCGGTGACACCGCAGCCCCAGGCTCTGTGGTGCCGTGGAAGCGGCGGCAGTGGACGCCGAGGGCCGGCCACAGCTTTCGGGGCTGGCCCCTTTGGCGTGGGAGAAATCCCTGGACGTTCGCAAGCCCCGTGCCGGCTTCGGGCAAAAAAACGCCCCCCGAGCGGGCCTCGTACGTCGGGGCCTAGGCGGCACCGGCGAGCCCGCAGCCCCAGGCTCTGTGGTGCCGTGGAAGCGGCGGCAGTGGACGCCGAGGGCTGGCCACAGCTTTCGGGGCTGGCCCCTTTGGCGTGGGAGAAATCCCCGGACGTTCGCAAGCCCCGTGCCGGCTTTGGGCAAAAAACGGCCCCGAGCGGGCCTCGGACGTCGGGGCCTCAGCGGCACCGGTGACACCGCAGCCCCAGGCTCTGTGGTGCCGTGGAAGCGGCGGCAGTGGGCGCCGAGGGCTGGCCACAGCTTTCGGGGCTGGCCCCTTGGCGTGGGAGAAATCCCCGGACGTTCGCAAGCCCCGTGCCGGCTTCGGGCAAAAAAAACGCCCCCCGAGCGGGCCTCGTACGTCGGGGCCTAGGCGGCACAGGCGAGCCCGCAGCCCCAGGCTCTGTGGTGCCGTGGAAGCGGCGGCAGTGGACGCCGAGGGCCGGCCACAGCTTTCGGGGCTGGCCCCTTTGGCGTGGGAGAAATCCCCGGACGTTCGCAAGCCCCGTGCCGGCTTCGGGCAAAAAAACGCCCCCTGAGCGGGCCTCGTACGTCGGGGCCTAGGCGGCACAGGCGAGCCCGCAGCCCCAGGCTCTGTGGTGCCGTGGAAGCGGCGGCAGTGGACGCCGAGGGCCGGCCACAGCTTTCGGGGCTGGCCCCTTTGGCGTGGGAGAAATCCCCGGACGTTCGCAAGCCCCGTGCCGGCTTCGGGCAAAAAAACGCCCCCCGAGCGGGCCTCGTACGTCGGGGCCTAGGCGGCACAGGCGAGCCCGCAGCCCCAGGCTCTGTGGTGCCGTGGAAGCGGCGGCAGTGGACGCCGAGGGCTGGCCACAGCTTTCGGGGCTGGCCCCTTTGGCGTGGGAGAAATGGCCGGACGTTCGCAAGCCCCGTGCCGGCTTCGGGCAAAAAAACGCCCCCCGAGCGGGCCTCGTACGTCGGGGCCTAGGCGGCACAGGCGAGCCCGCAGCCCCAGGCTCTGTGGTGCCGTGGAAGCGGCGGCAGTGGACGCCGAGGGCCGGCCACAGCTTTCGGGGCTGGCCCCTTTGGCGTGGGAGAAGTCCCCGGACGTTCGCAAGCCCCGTGCCGGCCTCGGGCAAAAAAACGCCCCCCGAGCGGGCCTCGTACGTCGGGGCCTAGGCGGCACAGGCGAGCCCGCAGCCCCAGGCTCTGTGGTGCCGTGGAAGCGGCGGCAGTGGACGCCGAGGGCCGGCCACAGCTTTCGGGGCTGGCCCCTTTGGCGTGGGAGAAATCCCCGGACGTTCGCAAGCCCCGTGCCGGCTTCGGGCAAAAAAACGGCCCCCGAGCGGGCCTCGTACGTCGGGGCCTAGGCGGCACAGGCGAGCCCGCAGCCCCAGGCTCTGTGGTGCCGTGGAAGCGGCGGCAGTGGACGCCGAGGGCTGGCCACAGCTTTCGGGGCTGGCCCCTTTGGCGTGGGAGAAATCCCCGGACGTTCGCAAGCCCCGTGCCGGCTTCGGGCAAAAAACGGCCCCGAGCGGGCCTCGGACGTCGGGGCCTCAGCGGCACCGGTGACACCGCAGCCCCAGGCTCTGTGGTGCCGTGGAAGCGGCGGCAGTGGGCGCCGAGGGCTGGCCACAGCTTTCGGGGCTGGCCCCCTTGGCGTGGGAGAAATGGCCGGACGTTCGCAAGCCCCGTGCCGGCTTCGGGCAAAAAAACGCCCCCCGAGCGGGCCTCGTACGTCGGGGCCTAGGCGGCACAGGCGAGCCCGCAGCCCCAGGCTCTGTGGTGCCGTGGAAGCGGCGGCAGTGGACGCCGAGGGCCGGCCACAGCTTTCGGGGCTGGCCCCTTTGGCGTGGGAGAAATCCCCGGACGTTCGCAAGCCCCGTGCTGGCTTCGGGCAAAAAAACGCCCCCTGAGCGGGCCTCGTACGTCGGGGCCTAGGCGGCACAGGCGAGCCCGCAGCCCCAGGCTCTGTGGTGCCGTGGAAGCGGCGGCAGTGGATGCCGAGGGCCGGCCACAGCTTTCGGGGCTGGCCCCTTTGGCGTGGGAGAAATGGCCGGACGTTCGCAAGCCCCGTGCCGGCTTCGGGCAAAAAAACGCCCCCCGAGCGGGCCTCGTACGTCGGGGCCTAGGCGGCACAGGCGAGCCCGCAGCCCCAGGCTCTGTGGTGCCGTGGAAGCGGCGGCAGTGGACGCCGAGGGCTGGCCACAGCTTTCGGGGCTGGCCCCTTTGGCGTGGGAGAAATCCCCGGACGTTCGCAAGCCCCGTGCCGGCTTTGGGCATAAAACGGCCCCGAGCGGGCCTCGGACGTCGGGGCCTCAGCGGCACCGGTGACACCGCAGCCCCAGGCTCTGTGGTGCCGTGGAAGCGGCGGCAGTGGGCGCCGAGGGCTGGCCACAGCTTTCGGGGCTGGCCCCTTTGGCGTGGGAGAAATCCCCGGACGTTCGCAAGCCCCGTGCCGGCTTCGGGCAAAAAAACGCCCCCCGAGCGGGCCTCGTACGTCGGGGCCTAGGCGGCACAGGCGAGCCCGCAGCCCCAGGCTCTGTGGTGCCGTGGAAGCGGCGGCAGTGGACGCCGAGGGCCGGCCACAGCTTTCGGGGCTGGCCCCTTTGGCGTGGGAGAAATCCCCGGACGTTTGCAAGCCCCGTGCCGGCTTCGGGCAAAAAAACGCCCCCCGAGCGGGCCTCGTACGTCGGGGCCTAGGCGGCACAGGCGAGCCCGCAGCCCCAGGCTCTGTGGTGCCGTGGAAGCGGCGGCAGTGGACGCCGAGGGCCGGCCACAGCTTTCGGGGCTGGCCCCTTTGGCGTGGGAGAAATCCCCGGACGTTCGCAAGCCCCGTGCCGCCTTCGGGCAAAAAAACGCCCCCCGAGCGGGCCTCGTACGTCGGGGCCTAGGCGGCACCGGTGACACCGCAGCCCCAGGCTCTGTGGTGCCGTGGAAGCGGCGGCAGTGGACGCCGAGGGCTGGCCACAGCTTTCGGGGCTGGCCCCTTTGGCGTGGGAGAAATCTCCGGACGTTCGCAAGCCCCGTGCCGGCTTCGGGCAAAAAAACGCCCCCCGAGCGGGCCTCGTACGTCGGGGCCTAGGCGGCACAGGCGAGCCCGCAGCCCCAGGCTCTGTGGTGCCGTGGAAGCTGCGGCGGTGGACGCCGAGGGCTGGCCACAGCTTTCGGGGCTGGCCCCTTTGGCGTGGGAGAAATCCCCGGACGTTCGCAAGCCCCGTGCCGGCTTTGGGCAAAAAACGGCCCCGAGCGGGCCTCGGACGTCGGGGCCTCAGCGGCACCGGTGACACCGCAGCCCCAGGCTCTGTGGTGCCGTGGAAGCGGCGGCAGTGGGCGCCGAGGGCTGGCCACAGCTTTCGGGGCTGGCCCCCTTGGCGTGGGAGAAATGGCCGGACGTTCGCAAGCCCCGTGCCGGCTTCGGGCAAAAAAACGCCCCCCGAGCGGGCCTCGTACGTCGGGGCCTAGGCGGCACAGGCGAGCCCGCAGCCCCAGGCTCTGTGGTGCCGTGGAAGCGGCGGCAGTGGACGCCGAGGGCCGGCCACAGCTTTCGGGGCTGGCCCCTTTGGCGTGGGAGAAATCCCCGGACGTTCGCAAGCCCCGTGCCGGCTTCGGGCAAAAAAACGCCCCCCGAGCGGGCCTCGTACGTCGGGGCCTAGGCGGCACAGGCGAGCCCGCAGCCCCAGGCTCTGTGGTGCCGTGGAAGCGGCGGCAGTGGACGCCGAGGGCTGGCCACAGCTTTCGGGGCTGGCCCCTTTGGCGTGGGAGAAATCCCCGGACGTTCGCAAGCCCCGTGCCGGCTTCGGGCAAAAAAACGCCCCCTGAGCGGGCCTCGTACGTCGGGGCCTAGGCGGCACAGGCGAGCCCGCAGCCCCAGGCTCTGTGGTGCCGTGGAAGCGGCGGCAGTGGACGCCGAGGGCTGGCCACAGCTTTCGGGGCTGGCCCCTTTGGCGTGGGAGAAGTCCCCGGACGTTCGCAAGCCCCGTGCCGGCTTCGGGCAAAAAAACGCCCCCCGAGCGGGCCTCGTACGTCGGGGCCTAGGCGGCACAGGCGAGCCCGCAGCCCCAGGCTCTGTGGTGCCGTGGAAGCGGCGGCAGTGGACGCCGAGGGCTGGCCACAGCTTTCGGGGCTGGCCCCTTTGGCGTGGGAGAAATCCCCGGACGTTCGCAAGCCCCGTGCTGCCTACGGGCAAAAAAAACGCCCCCCGAGCGGGCCTCGTACGTCGGGGCCTAGGCGGCACCGGCGAGCCCGCAGCCCCAGGCTCTGTGGTGCCGTGGAAGCGGCGGCAGTGGACGCCGAGGGCTGGCCACAGCTTTCGGGGCTGGCCCCTTTGGCGTGGGAGAAATCCCCGGACGTTCGCAAGCCCCGTGCCGGCTTCGGGCAAAAAAACGTCCCCCGAGCGGGCCTCGGACGTCGGGGCCTCAGCGGCACCGGTGACACCGCAGCCCCAGGCTCTGTGGTGCCGTGGAAGTGGCGGCAGTGGGCGCCGAGGGCTGGCCACAGCTTTCGGGGCTGGCCCCCTTGGCGTGGGAGAAATGGCCGGACGTTCGCAAGCCCCGTGCCGGCTTCGGGCAAAAAAACGCTCCCCGAGCGGGCCTCGTACGTCGGGGCCTAGGCGGCACAGGCGAGCCCGCAGCCCCAGGCTCTGTGGTGCCGTGGAAGCGGCGGCAGTGGACGCCGAGGGCCGGCCACAGCTTTCGGGGCTGGCCCCTTTGGCGTGGGAGAAATCCCCGGACGTTCGCAAGCCCCGTGCCGGCTTCGGGCAAAAAAACGCCCCCTGAGCGGGCCTCGTACGTCGGGGCCTAGGCGGCACAGGCGAGCCCGCAGCCCCAGGCTCTGTGGTGCCGTGGAAGCGGCGGCAGTGGACGCCGAGGGCCGGCCACAGCTTTCGGGGCTGGCCCCTTTGGCGTGGGAGAAATCCCCGGACGTTCGCAAGCCCCGTGCCGGCTTCGGGCAAAAAAACGCCCCCTGAGCGGGCCTCGTACGTCGGGGCCTAGGCGGCACAGGCGAGCCCGCAGCCCCAGGCTCTGTGGTGCCGTGGAAGCGGCGGCAGTGGATGCCGAGGGCCGGCCACAGCTTTCGGGGCTGGCCCCTTTGGCGTGGGAGAAATGGCCGGACGTTCGCAAGCCCCGTGCCGGCTTCGGGCAAAAAAAACGCCCCCCGAGCGGGCCTCGTACGTCGGGGCCTAGGCGGCACAGGCGAGCCCGCAGCCCCAGGCTCTGTGGTGCCGTGGAAGCGGCGGCAGTGGACGCCGAGGGCTGGCCACAGCTTTCGGGGCTGGCCCCTTTGGCGTGGGAGAAATCCCCGGACGTTCGCAAGCCCCGTGCCGGCTTTGAGCATAAAACGGCCCCGAGCGGGCCTCGGACGTCGGGGCCTCAGCGGCACCGGTGACACCGCAGCCCCAGGCTCTGTGGTGCCGTGGAAGCGGCGGCAGTGGGCGCCGAGGGCTGGCCACAGCTTTCGGGGCTGGCCCCCTTGGCGTGGGAGAAATGGCCGGACGTTCGCAAGCCCCGTGCCGGCTTCGGGCAAAAAACGGCCCCGAGCGGGCCTCGTACGTCGGGGCCTAGGCGGCACCGGTGACACCGCAGCCCCAGGCTCTGTGGTGCCGTGGAAGCGGCGGCAGTGGGCGCCGAGGGCTGGCCACAGCTTTCGGGGCTGGCCCCTTTGGCGTGGGAGAAATCCCCGGACGTTCGCAAGCCCCGTGCCGGCTTCGGGCAAAAAAACGCCCCCCGAGCGGGCCTTGTACGTCGGGGCCTAGGCGGCACAGGCGAGCCCGCAGCCCCAGGCTCTGTGGTGCCGTGGAAGCGGCGGCAGTGGACGCCGAGGGCCGGCCACAGCTTTCGGGGCTGGCCCCTTTGGCGTGGGAGAAATGGCCGGACGTTCGCAAGCCCCGTGCCGGCTTCGGGCAAAAAAACGCCCCCCGAGCGGGCCTCGTACGTCGGTGCCTAGGCGGCACAGGCGAGCCCGCAGCCCCAGGCTCTGTGGTGCCGTGGAAGCGGTGGCAGTGGACGCCGAGGGCCGGCCACAGCTTTCGGGGCTGGCCCCTTTGGCGTGGGAGAAGTCCCCGGACGTTCGCAAGCCCCGTGCCGGCTTCGGGCAAAAAAACGCCCCCCGAGCGGGCCTCGTACGTCGGGGCCTAGGCGGCACAGGCGAGCCCGCAGCCCCAGGCTCTGTGGTGCCGTGGAAGCGGTGGCAGTGGACGCCGAGAGCTGGCCACAGCTTTCGGGGCTGGCCCCTTTGGCGTGGGAGAAATGGCCGGACGTTCGCAAGCCCCGTGCCGCCTACGGGCAAAAAAACGCCCCCCGAGCGGGCGTCGTACGTCGGGGCCTAGGCGGCACCGGCGAGCCCGCAGCCCCAGGCTCTGTGGTGCCGTGGAAGCGGCGGCAGTGGACGCCGAGGGCTGGCCACAGCTTTCGGGGCTGGCCCCTTTGGCGTGGGAGAAATCCCCGGACGTTCGCAAGCCCCGTGCCGGCTTCGGGCAAAAAAACGTCCCCCGAGCGGGCCTCGTACGTCGGGGCCTCAGCGGCACCGGTGACACCGCAGCCCCAGGCTCTGTGGTGCCGTGGAAGTGGCGGCAGTGGGCGCCGAGGGCCGGCCACAGCTTTCGGGGCTGGCCCCCTTGGCGTGGGAGAAATGGCCGGACGTTCGCAAGCCCCGTGCCGGCTTCGGGCAAAAAAACGCCCCCCGAGCGGGCCTCGTACGTCGGGGCCTAGGCGGCACAGGCGAGCCCGCAGCCCCAGGCTCTGTGGTGCCGTGGAAGCGGCGGCAGTGGACGCCGAGGGCCGGCCACAGCTTTCGGGGCTGGCCCCTTTGGCGTGGGAGAAATCCCCGGACGTTCGCAAGCCCCGTGCCGGCTTCGGGCAAAAAAACGCCCCCCGAGCGGGCCTCGTACGTCGGGGCCTAGGCGGCACAGGCGAGCCCGCAGCCCCAGGCTCTGTGGTGCCGTGGAAGTGGCGGCAGTGGATGCCGAGGGCCGGCCACAGCTTTCGGGGCTGGCCCCTTTGGCGTGGGAGAAATCCCCAGACGTTCGCAAGCCCCGTGCCGGCTTCGGGCAAAAAAACGCCCCCCGAGCGGGCCTCGTACGTCGGGGCCTAGGCGGCACAGGCGAGCCCGCAGCCCCAGGCTCTGTGGTGCCGTGGAAGCGGCGGCAGTGGACGCCGAGGGCCGGCCACAGCTTTCGGGGCTGGCCCCTTTGGCGTGGGAGAAATCCCCGGACGTTTGCAAGCCCCGTGCCGGCTTCGGGCAAAAAAACGCCCCCCGAGCGGGCCTCGTACGTCGGGGCCTAGGCGGCACAGGCGAGCCCGCAGCCCCAGGCTCTGTGGTGCCGTGGAAGCGGCGGCAGTGGACGCCGAGGGCCGGCCACAGCTTTCGGGGCTGGCCCCTTTGGCGTGGGAGAAATCCCCGGACGTTCGCAAGCCCCGTGCCGCCTTCGGGCAAAAAAACGCCCCCCGAGCGGGCCTCGGACGTCGGGGCCTAGGCGGCACCGGTGACACCGCAGCCCCAGGCTCTGTGGTGCCGTGGAAGCGGCGGCAGTGGACGCCGAGGGCTGGCCACAGCTTTCGGGGCTGGCCCCTTTGGCGTGGGAGAAATCTCCGGACGTTCGCAAGCCCCGTGCCGGCTTCGGGCAAAAAAAACGCCCCCCGAGCGGGCCTCGTACGTCGGGGCCTAGGCGGCACAGGCGAGCCCGCAGCCCCAGGCTCTGTGGTGCCGTGGAAGCTGCGGCGGTGGACGCCGAGGGCTGGCCACAGCTTTCGGGGCTGGCCCCTTTGGCGTGGGAGAAATCCCCGGACGTTCGCAAGCCCCGTGCCGGCTTTGGGCAAAAAAACGGCCCCGAGCGGGCCTCGGACGTCGGGGCCTCAGCGGCACCGGTGACACCGCAGCCCCAGGCTCTGTGGTGCCGTGGAAGCGGGCGGCAGTGGGCGCCGAGGGCTGGCCACAGCTTTCGGGGCTGGCCCCCCTTGGCGTGGGAGAAATGGCCGGACGTTCGCAAGCCCCGTGCCGGCTTCGGGCAAAAAAACGCCCCCCGAGCGGGCCTCGTACGTCGGGGCCTAGGCGGCACAGGCGAGCCCGCAGCCCCAGGCTCTGTGGTGCCGTGGAAGCGGCGGCAGTGGACGCCGAGGGCCGGCCACAGCTTTCGGGGCTGGCCCCTTTGGCGTGGGAGAAATCCCCGGACGTTCGCAAGCCCCGTGCCGGCTTCGGGCAAAAAAAACGCCCCCGAGCGGGCCTCGTACGTCGGGGCCTAGGCGGCACAGGCGAGCCCGCAGCCCCAGGCTCTGTGGTGCCGTGGAAGCGGCGGCAGTGGACGCCGAGGGCTGGCCACAGCTTTCGGGGCTGGCCCCTTTGGCGTGGGAGAAATCCCCGGACGTTCGCAAGCCCCGTGCCGGCTTCGGGCAAAAAAACGCCCCCTGAGCGGGCCTCGTACGTCGGGGCCTAGGCGGCACAGGCGAGCCCGCAGCCCCAGGCTCTGTGGTGCCGTGGAAGCGGCGGCAGTGGACGCCGAGGGCTGGCCACAGCTTTCGGGGCTGGCCCCTTTGGCGTGGGAGAAGTCCCCGGACGTTCGCAAGCCCCGTGCCGGCTTCGGGCAAAAAAACGCCCCCCGAGCGGGCCTCGTACGTCGGGGCCTAGGCGGCACAGGCGAGCCCGCAGCCCCAGGCTCTGTGGTGCCGTGGAAGCGGCGGCAGTGGACGCCGAGGGCTGGCCACAGCTTTCGGGGCTGGCCCCTTTGCGTGGGAGAAATCCCCGGACGTTCGCAAGCCCCGTGCTGCCTACGGGCAAAAAAACGCCCCCCGAGCGGGCCTCGTACGTCGGGGCCTAGGCGGCACCGGCGAGCCCGCAGCCCCAGGCTCTGTGGTGCCGTGGAAGCGGCGGCAGTGGACGCCGAGGGCTGGCCACAGCTTTCGGGGCTGGCCCCTTTGGCGTGGGAGAAATCCCCGGACGTTCGCAAGCCCCGTGCCGGCTTCGGGCAAAAAAACGTCCCCCGAGCGGGGCCTCGGACGTCGGGGCCTCAGCGGCACCGGTGACACCGCAGCCCCAGGCTCTGTGGTGCCGTGGAAGTGGCGGCAGTGGGCGCCGAGGGCTGGCCACAGCTTTCGGGGCTGGCCCCCTTGGCGTGGGAGAAATGGCCGGACGTTCGCAAGCCCCGTGGCCGGAAAAAGGCCCCCCGAGCGGGCCTCGTACGTCGGGGCCTAGGCGGCACAGGCGAGCCCGCAGCCCCAGGCTCTGTGGTGCCGTGGAAGCGGCGGCAGTGGACGCCGAGGGCCGGCCACAGCTTTCGGGGCTGGCCCCTTTGGCGTGGGAGAAATCCCCGGACGTTCGCAAGCCCCGTGCCGGCTTCGGGCAAAAAAAACGCCCCCTGAGCGGGCCTCGTACGTCGGGGCCTAGGCGGCACAGGCGAGCCCGCAGCCCCAGGCTCTGTGGTGCCGTGGAAGTGGCGGCAGTGGATGCCGAGGGCCGGCCACAGCTTTCGGGGCTGGCCCCTTTGGCGTGGGAGAAATGGCCGGACGTTCGCAAGCCCCGTGCCGGCTTCGGGCAAAAAAACGCCCCCCGAGCGGGCCTCGTACTTCGGGGCCTAGGCGGCACAGGCGAGCCCGCAGCCCCAGGCTCTGTGGTGCCGTGGAAGCGGCGGCAGTGGACGCCGAGGGCTGGCCACAGCTTTCGGGGCTGGCCCCTTTGGCGTGGGAGAAATCCCCGGACGTTCGCAAGCCCCGTGCCGGCTTCGGGCAAAAAACGGCCCCGAGCGGGCCTCGGACGTCGGGGCCTAGGCGGCACCGGTGACACCGCAGCCCCAGGCTCTGTGGTGCCGTGGAAGCGGCGGCAGTGGACGCCGAGGGCTGGCCACAGCTTTCGGGGCTGGCCCCTTTGGCGTGGGAGAAATCCCCGGACGTTCGCAAGCCCCGTGCCGGCTTCGGGCAAAAAAACGCCCCCCGAGTGGGCATCGTACGTCGGGGCCTAGGCGGCACAGGTGACACCACAGCCCCAGGCTCTGTGGTGCCGTGGAAGCGGCGGCAGTGGACGCCGAGGGCTGGCCACAGCTTTCGGGGCTGGCCCCTTTGGCGTGGGAGAAATGGCCGGACGTTCGCAAGCCCCGTGCCGGCTTCGGGCAAAAAACGGCCCCGAGCGGGCCTCGTACGTCGGGGCCTCGGCGGCACCAGTGACACCGCAGCCCCAGGCTCTGTGGTGCCGTGGAAGCGGCGGCAGTGGGCGCCGAGGGCTGGCCACAGCTTTCGGGGCTGGCCCCCTTGGCGTGGGAGAAATCCCCGGACGTTCGCAAGCCCCGTGCCGGCTTCGGGCAAAAAAAACGGCCCCGAGCGGGCCTCGGACGTCGGGGCCTCAGCGGCACCGGTGACACCGCAGCCCCAGGCTCTGTGGTGCCGTGGAAGTGGCGGCAGTGGGCGCCGAGGGCTGGCCACAGCTTTCGGGGCTGGCCCCCTTGGCGTGGGAGAAATGGCCGGACGTTCGCAAGCCCCGTGCCGGCTTCGGGCAAAAAAAACGCCCCCCGAGCGGGCCTCGTACGTCGGTGCCTAGGCGGCACAGGCGAGCCCGCAGCCCCAGGCTCTGTGGTGCCGTGGAAGCGGCGGCAGTGGACGCCGAGGGCCGGCCACAGCTTTCGGGGCTGGCCCCTTTGGCGTGGGAGAAGTCCCCGGACGTTCGCAAGCCCCGTGCCGGCTTCGGGCAAAAAAAACGCCCCCCGAGCGGGCCTCGTACGTCGGGGCCTAGGCGGCACAGGCGAGCCCGCAGCCCCAGGCTCTGTGGTGCCGTGGAAGCGGCGGCAGTGGACGCCGAGGGCTGGCCACAGCTTTCGGGGCTGGCCCCTTTGGCGTGGGAGAAATCCCCGGACGTTCGCAAGCCCCGTGCCGGCTTCGGGCAAAAAAACGCCCCCCGAGCGGGCCTCGTACGTCGGGGCCTAGGCGGCACAGGCGAGCCCGCAGCCCCAGGCTCTGTGGTGCCGTGGAAGCGGCGGCAGTGGACGCCGAGGGCTGGCCACAGCTTTCGGGGCTGGCCCCTTTGGCGTGGGAGAAATCCCCGGACGTTCGCAAGCCCCGTGCCGGCTTCGGGCAAAAAAAACCCCCCCGAGTGGGCCTCGGATGTCGGGGCCTCAGCGGCACCGGTGACACCGCAGCCCCAGGCTCTGTGGTGCCATGGAAGTGGCGGCAGTGGGCGCCGAGGGCTGGCCACAGCTTTCGGGGCTGGCCCCCTTGGCGTGGGAGAAATGGCCGGACGTTCGCAAGCCCCGTGCCGGCTTCGGGCAAAAAAACGCCCCCCGAGCGGGCCTCGTACGTCGGGGCCTAGGCGGCACAGGCGAGCCCGCAGCCCCAGGCTCTGTGGTGCCGTGGAAGCGGCGGCAGTGGACGCCGAGGGCCGGCCACAGCTTTCGGGGCTGGCCCCTTTGGCGTGGGAGAAATCCCCGGACGTTCGCAAGCCCCGTGCCGCCTTCGGGCAAAAAAACGCCCCCCGAGCGGGCCTCGTACGTCGGGGCCTAGGCGGCACAGGCGAGCCCGCAGCCCCAGGCTCTGTGGTGCCGTGGAAGCGGCGGCAGTGGACGCCGAGGGCTGGCCACAGCTTTCGGGGCTGGCCCCTTTGGCGTGGGAGAAATCCCCGGACGTTCGCAAGCCCCGTGCCGGCTTCGGGCAAAAAAAACGCCCCCCGAGCGGGCCTCGTACGTCGGGGCCTAGGCGGCACAGGCGAGCCCGCAGCCCCAGGCTCTGTGGTGCCGTGGAAGTGGCGGCAGTGGACGCCGAGGGCTGGCCACAGCTTTCGGGGCTGGCCCCTTTGGCGTGGGAGAAATCCCCGGACGTTCGCAAGCCCCGTGCCGGCTACGGGCAAAAAAAACGCCCCCCGAGCGGGCCTCGTACGTCGGGGCCTAGGCGGCACAGGCGAGCCCGCAGCCCCAGGCTCTGTGGTGCCGTGGAAGTGGCGGCAGTGGACGCCGAGGGCTGGCCACAGCTTTCGGGGCTGGCCCCTTTGGCGTGGGAGAAATCCCCGGACGTTCGCAAGCCCCGTGCCGGCTTCGGGCAAAAAAACGCCCCCCGAGCGGGCCTCGTACGTCGGGGCCTAGGCGGCACCGGCGAGCCCGCAGCCCCAGGCTCTGTGGTGCCGTGGAAGCGGCGGCAGTGGACGCCGAGGGCTGGCCACAGCTTTCGGGGCTGGCCCCTTTGGCGTGGGAGAAATCCCCGGACGTTCGCAAGCCCCGTGCCGGCTTCGGGCAAAAAAACGTCCCCCGAGCGGGCCTCGGACGTCGGGGCCTCAGCGGCACCGGTGACACCGCAGCCCCAGGCTCTGTGGTGCCGTGGAAGTGGCGGCAGTGGGCGCCGAGGGCTGGCCACAGCTTTCGGGGCTGGCCCCCTTGGCGTGGGAGAAATGGCCGGACGTTCGCAAGCCCCGTGCCGGCTTCGGGCAAAAAAACGCCCCCCGAGCGGGCCTCGTACGTTGGGGCCTAGGCGGCACAGGCGAGCCCGCAGCCCCAGGCTCTGTGGTGCCGTGGAAGCGGCGGCAGTGGACGCCGAGGGCCGGCCACAGCTTTCGGGGCTGGCCCCTTTGGCGTGGGAGAAGTCCCCGGACGTTCGCAAGCCCCGTGCCGGCTTCGGGCAAAAAAACGCCCCCCGAGCGGGCCTCGTACGTCGGGGCCTAGGCGGCACAGGCGAGCCCGCAGCCCCAGGCTCTGTGGTGCCGTGGAAGCGGCGGCAGTGGACGCCGAGGGCTGGCCACAGCTTTCGGGGCTGGCCCCTTTGGCGTGGGAGAAATCCCCGGACGTTCGCAAGCCCCGTGCCGGCTTCGGGCAAAAAAACGCCCCCCGAGCGGGCCTCGTACGTCGGGGCCTAGGCGGCACAGGCGAGCCCGCAGCCCCAGGCTCTGTGGTGCCGTGGAAGCGGCGGCAGTGGACGCCGAGGGCCGGCCACAGCTTTCGGGGCTGGCCCCTTTGGCGTGGGAGAAGTCCCCGGACGTTCGCAAGCCCCGTGCCGGCTTCGGGCAAAAAAACGCCCCCCGAGCGGGCCTCGTACGTCGGGGCCTAGGCGGCACAGGCGAGCCCGCAGCCCCAGGCTCTGTGGTGCCGTGGAAGCGGCGGCAGTGGGCGCCGAGGGCTGGCCACAGCTTTCGGGGCTGGCCCCTTTGGCGTGGGAGAAATCCCCGGACGTTCGCAAGCCCCGTGCCGGCTTCGGGCAAAAAAAACGCCCCCCGAGCGGGCCTCGTACGTCGGGGCCTAGGCGGCACAGGCGAGCCCGCAGCCCCAGGCTCTGTGGTGCCGTGGAAGCGGCGGCAGTGGACGCCGAGGGCTGGCCACAGCTTTCGGGGCTGGCCCCTTTGGCGTGGGAGAAATCCCCGGACGTTCGCAAGCCCCGTGCCGGCTTCGGGCAAAAAAACGCCCCCCGAGCGGGCCTCGTACGTCGGGGCCTAAGCGGCACCGGTGACACCGCAGCCCCAGGCTCTGTGGTGCCGTGGAAGCGGCGGCAGTGGGCGCCGAGGGCTGGCCACAGCTTTCGGGGCTGGCCCCTTTGGCGTGGGAGAAATGGCCGGACGTTCGCAAGCCCCGTGCCGGCTTCGGTCAAAAAACGGCCCCGAGCGGGCCTCGGATGTCGGGGCCTCAGCGGCACCGGTGACACCGCAGCCCCAGGCTCTGTGGTGCCATGGAAGCGGCTGCAGTGGGCGCCGAGGGCTGGCCACAGCTTTCGGGGCTGGCCCCCTTGGCGTGGGAGAAATGGCCGGACGTTCGCAAGCCCCGTGCCGGCTTCGGGCAAAAAAACGCCCCCCGAGCGGGCCTCGTACGTCGGGGCCTAGGCGGCACAGGCGAGCCCGCAGCCCCAGGCTCTGTGGTGCCGTGGAAGCGGCGGCAGTGGACGCCGAGGGCCGGCCACAGCTTTCGGGGCTGGCCCCTTTGGCGTGGGAGAAATCCCCGGACGTTCGCAAGCCCCGTGCCGGCTTCGGGCAAAAAAAACGCCCCCCGAGCGGGCCTCGTACGTCGGGGCCTAGGCGGCACAGGCGAGCCCGCAGCCCCAGGCTCTGTGGTGCCGTGGAAGCGGCGGCAGTGGACGCCGAGGGCTGGCCACAGCTTTCGGGGCTGGCCCCTTTGGCGTGGGAGAAATCCCCGGACGTTCGCAAGCCCCGTGCCGCCTTCGGGCAAAAAAACGCCCCCCGAGCGGGCCTCGTACGTCGGGGCCTAGGCGGCACAGGCGAGCCCGCAGCCCCAGGCTCTGTGGTGCCGTGGAAGCGGCGGCAGTGGACGCCGAGGGCTGGCCACAGCTTTCGGGGCTGGCCCCTTTGGCGTGGGAGAAATCCCCGGACGTTCGCAAGCCCCGTGCCGGCTACGGGCAAAAAAACGCCCCCCGAGCGGGCCTCGTACGTCGGGGCCTCAGCGGCACCGGTGACACCGCAGCCCCAGGCTCTGTGGTGCCGTGGAAGTGGCGGCAGTGGGCGCCGAGGGCTGGCCACAGCTTTCGGGGCTGGCCCCTTTGGCGTGGGAGAAATCCCCGGACGTTCGCAAGCCCCGTGCCGGCTTCGGGCAAAAAAACGCCCCCCGAGCGGGCCTCGTACGTCGGGGCCTAGGCGGCACAGGCGAGCCCGCAGCCCCAGGCTCTGTGGTGCCGTGGAAGCGGCGGCAGTGGACGCCGAGGGCCGGCCACAGCTTTCGGGGCTGGCCCCTTTGGCGTGGGAGAAATCCCCGGACGTTCGCAAGCCCCGTGCCGGCTTCGGGCAAAAAAACGCCCCCCGAGCGGGCCTCGTACGTCGGGGCCTAGGCGGCACCGGCGAGCCCGCAGCCCCAGGCTCTGTGGTGCCGTGGAAGCGGCGGCAGTGGACGCCGAGGGCCGGCCACAGCTTTCGGGGCTGGCCCCTTTGGCGTGGGAGAAATCCCCGGACGTTCGCAAGCCCCGTGCCGGCTTCGGGCAAAAAAACGCCCCCCGAGCGGGCCTCGTACGTCGGGGCCTAGGCGGCACAGGCGAGCCCGCAGCCCCAGGCTCTGTGGTGCCGTGGAAGCGGCGGCAGTGGACGCCGAGGGCCGGCCACAGCTTTCGGGGCTGGCCCCTTTGGCGTGGGAGAAATCCCCGGACGTTCGCAAGCCCCGTGCCGGGTTCGGGCAAAAAAAACGCCCCCCGAGCGGGCCTCGTACGTCGGGGCCTAGGCGGCACAGGCGAGCCCGCAGCCCCAGGCTCTGTGGTGCCGTGGAAGCGGCGGCAGTGGACGCCGAGGGCTGGCCACAGCTTTCGGGGCTGGCCCCTTTGGCGTGGGAGAAGTCCCCGGACGTTCGCAAGCCCCGTGCCGGCTTCGGGCAAAAAAAACGCCCCCCGAGCGGGCCTCGTACGTCGGGGCCTAGGCGGCACCGGTGACACCACAGCCCCAGGCTCTGTGGTGCCGTGGAAGCGGCGGCAGTGGACGCCGAGGGCTGGCCACAGCTTTCGGGGCTGGCCCCTTTGGCGTGGGAGAAATGGCCGGACGTTCGCAAGCCCCGTGCCGGCTTCGGGCAAAAAAACGCCCCCCGAGCGGGCCTCGTACGTCGGGGCCTAGGCGGCACAGGCGAGCCCGCAGCCCCAGGCTCTGTGGTGCCGTGGAAGCGGCGGCAGTGGACGCCGAGGGCCGGCCACAGCTTTCGGGGCTGGCCCCTTTGGCGTGGGAGAAATCCCCGGACGTTCGCAAGCCCCGTGCTGGCTTCGGGCAAAAAAACGCCCCCCGAGCGGGCCTCGTACGTCGGGGCCTAGGCGGCACAGGCGAGCCCGCAGCCCCAGGCTCTGTGGTGCCGTGGAAGCGGCGGCAGTGGACGCCGAGGGCCGGCCACAGCTTTCGGGGCTGGCCCCTTTGGCGTAGGAGAAATCCCCGGACGTTCGCAAGCCCCGTGCCGGCTTCGGGCAAAAAAACGCCCCCCGAGCGGGCCTCGTACGTCGGGGCCTAGGCGGCACCGGCGAGCCCGCAGCCCCAGGCTCTGTGGTGCCGTGGAAGCGGCGGCAGTGGACGCCGAGGGCCGGCCACAGCTTTCGGGGCTGGCCCCTTTGGCGTGGGAGAAATCCCCGGACGTTCGCAAGCCCCGTGCCGGCTTCGGGCAAAAAAACGCCCCCCGAGCGGGCCTCGTACGTCGGGGCCTAGGCGGCACCGGCGAGCCCGCAGCCCCAGGCTCTGTGGTGCCGTGGAAGCGGCGGCAGTGGACGCCGAGGGCTGGCCACAGCTTTTGGGGCTGGCCCCTTTGGCGTGGGAGAAATCCCCGGACGTTCGCAAGCCCCGTGCTGGCTTCGGGCAAAAAAACGCCCCCCGAGCGGGCCTCGTACGTCGGGGCCTAGGCGGCACAGGCGAGCCCGCAGCCCCAGGCTCTGTGGTGCCGTGGAAGCGGCGGCAGTGGACGCCGAGGGCCGGCCACAGCTTTCGGGGCTGGCCCCTTTGGCGTGGGAGAAATCCCCGGACGTTCGCAAGCCCCGTGCCGGCTTCGGGCAAAAAAAACGCCCCCCGAGCGGGCCTCGTACGTCGGGGCCTAGGCGGCACAGGCGAGCCCGCAGCCCCAGGCTCTGTGGTGCCGTGGAAGCGGCGGCAGTGGACGCCGAGGGCCGGCCACAGCTTTCGGGGCTGGCCCCTTTGGCGTGGGAGAAATCCCCGGACGTTCGCAAGCCCCGTGCCGGCTTCGGGCAAAAAAACGCCCCCCGAGCGGGCCTCGTACGTCGGGGCCTAGGCGGCACAGGCGAGCCCGCAGCCCCAGGCTCTGTGGTGCCGTGGAAGCGGCGGCAGTGGACGCCGAGGGCTGGCCACAGCTTTCGGGGCTGGCCCCTTTGGCGTGGGAGAAATCCCCGGACGTTCGCAAGCCCCGTGCCGCCTACGGGCAAAAAAACGCCCCCCGAGCGGGCCTCATACGTCGGGGCCTAGGCGGCACCGGCGAGCCCGCAGCCCCAGGCTCTGTGGTGCCGTGGAAGCGGCGGCAGTGGACGCCGAGGGCTGGCCACAGCTTTCGGGGCTGGCCCCTTTGGCGTGGGAGAAATCCCCGGACGTTCGCAAGCCCCGTGCCGGCTTCGGGCAAAAAAACGGCCCCGAGCGGGCCTCGGACGTCGGGGCCTCAGCGGCACCGGTGACACCGCAGCCCCAGGCTCTGTGGTGCCGTGGAAGTGGCGGCAGTGGACGCCGAGGGCTGGCCACAGCTTTCGGGGCTGGCCCCCTTGGCGTGGGAGAAATGGCCGGACGTTCGCAAGCCCCGTGCCGGCTTCGGGCAAAAAAACGCCCCCCGAGCGGGCCTCGTACGTCGGGGCCTAGGCGGCACCGGCGAGCCCGCAGCCCCAGGCTCTGTGGTGCCGTGGAAGCGGCGGCAGTGGACGCCGAGGGCTGGCCACAGCTTTTGGGGCTGGCCCCTTTGGCGTGGGAGAAATCCCTGGACGTTCGCAAGCCCCGTGCCGGCTTCGGGCAAAAAAACGCCCCCTGAGCGGGCCTCGTACGTCGGGGCCTAGGCGGCACAGGCGAGCCCGCAGCCCCAGGCTCTGTGGTGCCGTGGAAGCGGCGGCAGTGGACGCCGAGGGCCGGCCACAGCTTTCGGGGCTGGCCGCTTTGGCGTGGGAGAAATGGCCGGACGTTCGCAAGCCCCGTGCCGGCTTCGGGCAAAAAAACGCCCCCCGAGCGGGCCTCGTACGTCGGGGCCTAGGCGGCACAGGCGAGCCCGCAGCCCCAGGCTCTGTGGTGCCGTGGAAGCGGCGGCAGTGGACGCCGAGGGCTGGCCCCAGCTTTCGGGGCTGGCCCCTTTGGCGTGGGAGAAATCCCCGGACGTTCGCAAGCCCCGTGCCGGCTTCGGGCAAAAAACGGCCCCGAACGGGCCTCGGACGTCGGGGCCTCAGCGGCACCGGTGACACCGCAGCCCCAGGCTCTGTGGTGCCGTGGAAGCGGCGGCAGTGGGCGCCGAGGGCCGGCCACAGCTTTCGGGGCTGGCCCCCTTGGCGTGGGAGAAATGGCCGGACGTTCGCAAGCCCCGTGCCGGCTTCGGGCAAAAAAAACGCCCCCCGAGCGGGCCTTGTACGTCGGGGCCTAGGCGGCACAGGCGAGCCCGCAGCCCCAGGCTCTGTGGTGCCGTGGAAGCGGCGGCAGTGGACGCCGAGGGCCGGCCACAGCTTTCGGGGCTGGCCCCTTTGGCGTGGGAGAAATGGCCGGACTTTCGCAAGCCCCGTGCCGGCTTCGGGCAAAAAAACGCCCCCCGAGCGGGCCTCGTACGTCGGGGCCTAGGCGGCACAGGCGAGCCCGCAGCCCCAGGCTCTGTGGTGCCGTGGAAGCGGCGGCAGTGGACGCCGAGGGCTGGCCACAGCTTTCGGGGCTGGCCCCTTTGGCGTGGGAGAAATCCCCGGACGTTCGCAAGCCCCGTGCCGGCTTCGGGCAAAAAAAACGCCCCCCGAGCGGGCCTCGTACGTCGGGGCCTAGGCGGCACAGGCGAGCCCGCAGCCCCAGGCTCTGTGGTGCTGTGGAAGCGGCGGCAGTGGACGCCGAGGGCTGGCCACAGCTTTCGGGGCTGGCCCCTTTGGCGTGGGAGAAATCCCCGGACGTTCGCAAGCCCCGTGCCGGCTTCGGTCAAAAAACGGCCCCGAGCGGGCCTCGGACGTCGGGGCCTAGGCGGCACCGGTGACACCGCAGCCCCAGGCTCTGTGGTGCCGTGGAAGCGGCGGCAGTGGACGCCGAGGGCTGGCCACAGCTTTCGGGGCTGGCCCCTTTGGCGTGGGAGAAATCCCCGGACGTTCGCAAGCCCCGTGCCGGCTTCGGGCAAAAAAACGCCCCCCGAGCGGGCATCGTACGTCGGGGCCTAGGCGGCACAGGCGAGCCCGCAGCCCCAGGCTCTGTGGTGCCGTGGAAGCGGCGGCAGTGGACGCCGAGGGCTGGCCACAGCTTTCGGGGCTGGCCCCTTTGGCGTGGGAGAAATCCCCGGACGTTCGCAAGCCCCGTGCCGGCTTTGGGCAAAAAACGGCCCCGAGCGGGCCTCGTACGTCGGGGCCTCAGCGGCACCGGTGACACCGCAGCCCCAGGCTCTGTGGTGCCGTGGAAGCGGCGGCAGTGGGCGCCGAGGGCTGGCCACAGCTTTCGGGGCTGGCCCCCTTGGCGTGGGAGAAATGGCCGGACGTTCGCAAGCCCCGTGCCGGCTTCGGGCAAAAAACGGCCCCGAGCGGGCCTCGTACGTCGGGGCCTCGGCGGCACCAGTGACACCGCAGCCCCAGGCTCTGTGGTGCCGTGGAAGCGGCGGCAGTGGGCGCCGAGGGCTGGCCACAGCTTTCGGGGCTGGCCCCCTTGGCGTGGGAGAAATGGCCGGACGTTCGCAAGCCCCGTGCCGGCTTCGGGCAAAAAAACGGCCCCGAGCGGGCCTCGGACGTCGGGGCCTAGGCGGCACCGGTGACACCGCAGCCCCAGGCTCTGTGGTGCCGTGGAAGCGGCGGCAGTGGGCGCCGAGGGCTGGCCACAGCTTTCGGGGCTGGCCCCTTTGGCGTGGGAGAAATCCCCGGACGTTCGCAAGCCCCGTGCCGGCTTCGGGCAAAAAAACGTCCCCCGAGCGGGCCTCGTACGTCGGGGCCTAGGCGGCACAGGCGAGCTCGCAGCCCCAGGCTCTGTGGTGCCGTGGAAGCGGCGGCAGTGGACGCCGAGGGCCGGCCACAGCTTTCGGGGCTGGCCCCTTTGGCGTGGGAGAAATGGCCGGACGTTCGCAAGCCCCGTGCCGGCTTCGGGCAAAAAAACGCCCCCCGAGCGGGCCTCGTACGTCGGGGCCTAGGCGGCACAGGCGAGCCCGCAGCCCCAGGCTCTGTGGTGCCGTGGAAGCGGCGGCAGTGGACGCCGAGGGCTGGCCACAGCTTTCGGGGCTGGCCCCTTTGGCGTGGGAGAAATCCCCGGACGTTCGCAAGCCCCGTGCCGGCTTCGGGCAAAAAAACGTCCCCCGAGCGGGCCTCGTACGTCGGGGCCTAGGCGGCACAGGCGAGCCCGCAGCCCCAGGCTCGGTGGTGCCGTGGAAGCAGCAGCAGTGGACGCCGAGGGCTGGCCACAGCTTTCGGGGCTGGCCCCTTTGGCGTGGGAGAAATCCCCGGACGTTCGCAAGCCCCGTGCCGGCTTCGGGCAAAAAAACGTCCCCCGAGCGGGCCTCGTACGTCGGGGCCTAGGCGGCACAGGCGAGCCCGCAGCCCCAGGCTCTGTGGTGCCGTGGAAGCGGCGGCAGTGGACGCCGAGGGCCGGCCACAGCTTTCGGGGCTGGCCCCTTTGGCGTGGGAGAAATGGCCGGACGTTCGCAAGCCCCGTGCCGGCTTCGGGCAAAAAAACGCCCCCCGAGCGGGCCTCGTACGTCGGGGCCTAGGCGGCACAGGCGAGCCCGCAGCCCCAGGCTCTGTGGTGCCGTGGAAGCGGCGGCAGTGGGCGCCGAGGGCTGGCCACAGCTTTCGGGGCTGGCCCCTTTGGCGTGGGAGAAATCCCCGGACGTTCGCAAGCCCCGTGCCGGCTTCGGGCAAAAAAAACGCCCCCCGAGCGGGCCTCGTACGTCGGGGCCTAGGCGGCACAGGCGAGCCCGCAGCCCCAGGCTCTGTGGTGCCGTGGAAGCGGCGGCAGTGGACGCCGAGGGCTGGCCACAGCTTTCGGGGCTGGCCCCTTTGGCGTGGGAGAAATCCCCGGACGTTCGCAAGCCCCGTGCCGGCTTCGGGCAAAAAAACGCCCCCCAAGCGGGCCTCGTACGTCGGGGCCTAGGCGGCACCGGTGACACCGCAGCCCCAGGCTCTGTGGTGCCGTGGAAGCGGCGGCAGTGGGCGCCGAGGGCTGGCCACAGCTTTCGGGGCTGGCCCCTTTGGCGTGGGAGAAATCCCCGGACGTTCGCAAGCCCCGTGCCGGCTTCGGTCAAAAAACGGCCCCGAGCGGGCCTCGGATGTCGGGGCCTCAGCGGCACCGGTGACACCGCAGCCCCAGGCTCTGTGGTGCCATGGAAGCGGCGGCAGTGGGCGCCGAGGGCTGGCCACAGCTTTCGGGGCTGGCCCCCTTGGCGTGGGAGAAATGGCCGGACGTTCGCAAGCCCCGTGCCGGCTTCGGGCAAAAAAACGCCCCCCGAGCGGGCCTCGTACGTCGGGGCCTAGGCGGCACAGGCGAGCCCGCAGCCCCAGGCTCTGTGGTGCCGTGGAAGCGGCGGCAGTGGACGCCGAGGGCCGGCCACAGCTTTCGGGGCTGGCCCCTTTGGCGTGGGAGAAATCCCCGGACGTTCGCAAGCCCCGTGCCGGCTTCGGGCAAAAAAACGCCCCCCGAGCGGGCCTCGTACGTCGGGGCCTAGGCGGCACAGGCGAGCCCGCAGCCCCAGGCTCTGTGGTGCCGTGGAAGCGGCGGCAGTGGACGCCGAGGGCTGGCCACAGCTTTCGGGGCTGGCCCCTTTGGCGTGGGAGAAATCCCCGGACGTTCGCAAGCCCCGTGCCGGCTTCGGGCAAAAAAACGCCCCCCGAGCGGGCCTCGTACGTCGGGGCCTAGGCGGCACAGGCGAGCCCGCAGCCCCAGGCTCTGTGGTGCCGTGGAAGCGGCGGCAGTGGACGCCGAGGGCTGGCCACAGCTTTCGGGGCTGGCCCCTTTGGCGTGGGAGAAATCCCCGGACGTTCGCAAGCCCCGTGCCGGCTACGGGCAAAAAAACGTCCCCCGAGCGGGCCTCGTACGTCGGGGCCTAGGCGGCACCGGCGAGCCCGCAGCCCCAGGCTCTGTGGTGCCGTGGAAGCGGCGGCAGTGGACGCCGAGGGCTGGCCACAGCTTTCGGGGCTGGCCCCTTTGGCGTGGGAGAAATCCCCGGACGTTCGCAAGCCCCGTGCCGGCTTCGGGCAAAAAAATGTCCCCCGAGCGGGCCTCGGACGTCGGGGCCTCAGCGGCACCGGTGACACCGCAGCCCCAGGCTCTGTGGTGCCGTGGAAGTGGCGGCAGTGGGCGCCGAGGGCTGGCCACAGCTTTCGGGGCTGGCCCCTTTGGCGTGGGAGAAATCCCCGGACGTTCGCAAGCCCCGTGCCGGCTTCGGGCAAAAAAATGTCCCCCGAGCGGGCCTCGGACGTCGGGGCCTCAGCGGCACCGGTGACACCGCAGCCCCAGGCTCTGTGGTGCCGTGGAAGTGGCGGCAGTGGGCGCCGAGGGCTGGCCACAGCTTTCGGGGCTGGCCCCTTTGGCGTGGGAGAAATGGCCGGACGTTCGCAAGCCCCGTGCCGGCTTCGGGCAAAAAAACGCCCCCCGAGCGGGCCTCGTACGTCGGGGCCTAGGCGGCACCGGCGAGCCCGCAGCCCCAGGCTCTGTGGTGCCGTGGAAGCGGCGGCAGTGGACGCCGAGGGCCGGCCACAGCTTTCGGGGCTGGCCCCTTTGGCGTGGGAGAAATCCCCGGACGTTCGCAAGCCCCGTGCCGGCTTCGGGCAAAAAAACGCCCCCCGAGCGGGCCTCGTACGTCGGGGCCTAGGCGGCACCGGCGAGCCCGCAGCCCCAGGCTCTGTGGTGCCGTGGAAGCGGCGGCAGTGGACGCCGAGGGCTGGCCACAGCTTTCGGGGCTGGCCCCTTTGGCGTGGGAGAAATGGCCGGACGTTCGCAAGCCCCGTGCCGGCTTCGGGCAAAAAAACGCCCCCCGAGCGGGCCTCGTACGTCGGGGCCTAGGCGGCACAGGCGAGCCCGCAGCCCCAGGCTCTGTGGTGCCGTGGAAGCGGCGGCAGTGGACGCCGAGGGCCGGCCACAGCTTTCGGGGCTGGCCCCTTTGGCGTGGGAGAAATCCCCGGACGTTCGCAAGCCCCGTGCCGGCTTCGGGCAAAAAAACGCCCCCCGAGCGGGCCTCGTACGTCGGGGCCTAGGCGGCACCGGCGAGCCCGCAGCCCCAGGCTCTGTGGTGCCGTGGAAGCGGCGGCAGTGGACGCCGAGGGCCGGCCACAGCTTTCGGGGCTGGCCCCTTTGGCGTGGGAGAAATCCCCGGACGTTCGCAAGCCCCGTGCCGGCTTCGGGCAAAAAAACGCCCCCCGAGCGGGCCTCGTACGTCGGGGCCTAGGCGGCACAGGCGAGCCCGCAGCCCCAGGCTCTGTGGTGCCGTGGAAGCGGCGGCAGTGGACGCCGAGGGCTGGCCACAGCTTTTGGGGCTGGCCCCTTTGGCGTGGGAGAAATCCCCGGACGTTCGCAAGCCCCGTGCCGGCTTCGGGCAAAAAAACGCCCCCTGAGCGGGCCTCGTACGTCGGGGCCTAGGCGGCACAGGCGAGCCCGCATCCCCAGGCTCTGTGGTGCCGTGGAAGCGGCGGCAGTGGACGCCGAGGGCTGGCCACAGCTTTCGGGGCTGGCCCCTTTGGCGTGGGAGAAATCCCCGGACGTTCGCAAGCCCCGTGCCGGCTTCGGGCAAAAAAACGCCCCCCGAGCGGGCCTCGTACGTCGGGGCCTAGGCGGCACAGGCGAGCCCGCAGCCCCAGGCTCTGTGGTGCCGTGGAAGCGGCGGCAGTGGACGCCGAGGGCTGGCCACAGCTTTCGGGGCTGGCCCCTTTGGCGTGGGAGAAATCCCCGGACGTTCGCAAGCCCCGTGCCGCCTACGGGCAAAAAAAACGCCCCCCGAGCGGGCCTCATACGTCGGGGCCTAGGCAGCACCGGCGAGCCCGCAGCCCCAGGCTCTGTGGTGCCGTGGAAGCGGCGGCAGTGGACGCCGAGGGCTGGCCACAGCTTTCGGGGCTGGCCCCTTTGGCGTGGGAGAAATCCCCGGACGTTCGCAAGCCCCGTGCCGGCTTCGGGCAAAAAAACGTCCCACGAGCGGGCCTCGGACGTCGGGGCCTCAGCGGCACCGGTGACACCGCAGCCCCAGGCTCTGTGGTGCCGTGGAAGTGGCGGCAGTGGGCGCCGAGGGCTGGCCACAGCTTTCGGGGCTGGCCCCCTTGGCGTGGGAGAAATGGCCGGACGTTCGCAAGCCCCGTGCCGGCTTCGGGCAAAAAAACGCCCCCCCGAGCGGGCCTCGTACGTCGGGGCCTAGGCGGCACAGGCGAGCCCGCAGCCCCAGGCTCTGTGGTGCCGTGGAAGCGGCGGCAGTGGACGCCGAGGGCCGGCCACAGCTTTCGGGGCTGGCCCCCTTGGCGTGGGAGAAATCCCCGGGACGTTCGCAAGCCCCGTGCCGGCTTCGGGCAAAAAAACGCCCCCCGAGCGGGCCTCGTACGTCGGGGCCTAGGCGGCACAGGCGAGCCCGCAGCCCCAGGCTCTGTGGTGCCGTGGAAGCGGCGGCAGTGGACGCCGAGGGCTGGCCACAGCTTTCGGGGCTGGCCCCTTTGGCGTGGGAGAAATCCCCGGACGTTCGCAAGCCCCGTGCCGGCTTTGGGCAAAAAACGGCCCCGAACGGGCCTCGGACGTCGGGGCCTCAGCGGCACCGGTGACACCGCAGCCCCAGGCTCTGTGGTGCCGTGGAAGCGGTGGCAGTGGGCGCCGAGGGCCGGCCACAGCTTTCGGGGCTGGCCCCCTTGGCGTGGGAGAAATCCCCGGACGTTCGCAAGCCCCGTGCCGGCTTCGGGCAAAAAACGGCCCCGAGCGGGCCTCGTACGTCGGGGCCTCGGCGGCACCGGTGACACCGCAGCCCCAGGCTCTGTGGTGCCGTGGAAGCGGCGGCAGTGGGCGCCGAGGGCTGGCCACAGCTTTCGGGGCTGGCCCCCTTGGCGTGGGAGAAATGGCCGGACGTTCGCAAGCCCCGTGCCGGCTTCGGGCAAAAAAACGGCCCCGAGCGGGCCTCGGACGTCGGGGCCTCGGCGGCACCGGTGACACCGCAGCCCCAGGCTCTGTGGTGCCGTGGAAGCGGCGGCAGTGGGCGCCGAGGGCTGGCCACAGCTTTCGGGGCTGGCCCCTTTGGCGTGGGAGAAATCCCCGGACGTTCGCAAGCCCCGTGCCGGCTTCGGGCAAAAAAACGCCCCCCGAGCGGGCCTTGTACGTCGGGGGCCTAGGCGGCACAGGCGAGCCCGCAGCCCCAGGCTCTGTGGTGCCGTGGAAGCGGCGGCAGTGGACGCCGAGGGCCGGCCACAGCTTTCGGGGCTGGCCCCTTTGGCGTGGGAGAAATCCCCGGACGTTCGCAAGCCCCGTGCCGGCTTCGGGCAAAAAAAACGCCCCCCGAGCGGGCCTCGTAGGTCGGGGCCTAGGCGGCACAGGCGAGCCCGCAGCCCCAGGCTCTGTGGTGCCGTGGAAGCGGCGGCAGTGGACGCCGAGGGCTGGCCACAGCTTTCGGGGCTGGCCCCTTTGGCGTGGGAGAAATCCCCGGACGTTCGCAAGCCCCGTGCCGCCTTCGGGCAAAAAAACGCCCCCCGAGCGGGCCTCGTACGTCGGGGCCTAGGCGGCACAGGCGAGCCCGCAGCCCCAGGCTCTGTGGTGCCGTGGAAGCGGCGGCAGTGGACGCCGAGGGCTGGCCACAGCTTTCGGGGCTGGCCCCTTTGGCGTGGGAGAAATCCCCGGACGTTCGCAAGCCCCGTGCCGGCTACGGGCAAAAAAACGTCCCCCGAGCGGGCCTCGTACGTCGGGGCCTAGGCGGCACCGGCGAGCCCGCAGCCCCAGGCTCTGTGGTGCCGTGGAAGCGGCGGCAGTGGACGCCGAGGGCTGGCCACAGCTTTCGGGGCTGGCCCCTTTGGCGTGGGAGAAATCCCCGGACGTTCGCAAGCCCCGTGCCGGCTTCGGGCAAAAAAATGTCCCCCGAGCGGGCCTCGGACGTCGGGGCCTCAGCGGCACCGGTGACACCGCAGCCCCAGGCTCTGTGGTGCCATGGAAGCGGCGGCAGTGGGCGCCGAGGGCTGGCCACAGCTTTCGGGGCTGGCCCCCTTGGCGTGGGAGAAATGGCCGGACGTTCGCAAGCCCCGTGCCGGCTTCGGGCAAAAAAAACGCCCCCCGAGCGGGCCTCGTACGTCGGTGCCTAGGCGGCACAGGCGAGCCCGCAGCCCCAGGCTCTGTGGTGCCGTGGAAGCGGCGGCAGTGGACGCCGAGGGCCGGCCACAGCTTTCGGGGCTGGCCCCTTTGGCGTGGGAGAAATCCCCGGACGTTCGCAAGCCCCGTGCCGGCTTCGGGCAAAAAAACACCCCCCGAGCGGGCCTCGTACGTCGGGGCCTAGGCGGCACAGGCGAGCCCGCAGCCCCAGGCTCTGTGGTGCCGTGGAAGCGGCGGCAGTGGACGCCGAGGGCTGGCCACAGCTTTCGGGGCTGGCCCCTTTGGCGTGGGAGAAATCCCCGGACGTTCGCAAGCCCCGTGCCGCCTTCGGGCAAAAAAACGCCCCCCGAGCGGGCCTCGTACGTCGGGGCCTAGGCGGCACAGGCGAGCCCGCAGCCCCAGGCTCTGTGGTGCCGTGGAAGCGGCGGCAGTGGACGCCGAGGGCTGGCCACAGCTTTCGGGGCTGGCCCCTTTGGCGTGGGAGAAATCCCCGGACGTTCGCAAGCCCCGTGCCGGCTACGGGCAAAAAAACGTCCCCCGAGCGGGCCTCGTACGTCGGGGCCTAGGCGGCACCGGCGAGCCCGCAGCCCCAGGCTCTGTGGTGCCGTGGAAGCGGCGGCAGTGGACGCCGAGGGCTGGCCACAGCTTTCGGGGCTGGCCCCTTTGGCGTGGGAGAAATCCCCGGACGTTCGCAAGCCCCGTGCCGGCTTCGGGCAAAAAAATGTCCCCCGAGCGGGACTCGGACGTCGGGGCCTCAGCGGCACCGGTGACACCGCAGCCCCAGGCTCTGTGGTGCCGTGGAAGTGGCGGCAGTGGGCGCCGAGGGCTGGCCACAGCTTTCGGGGCTGGCCCCTTTGGCGTGGGAGAAATCCCCGGACGTTCGCAAGCCCCGTGCCGGCTTCGGGCAAAAAAATGTCCCCCGAGCGGGCCTCGGACGTCGGGGCCTCAGCGGCACCGGTGACACCGCAGCCCCAGGCTCTGTGGTGCCGTGGAAGTGGCGGCAGTGGGCGCCGAGGGCTGGCCACAGCTTTCGGGGCTGGCCCCTTTGGCGTGGGAGAAATCCCCGGACGTTCGCAAGCCCCGTGCCGGCTTCGGGCAAAAAAAACGCCCCCCGAGCGGGCCTCGTACGTCGGGGCCTAGGCGGCACCGGCGAGCCCGCAGCCCCAGGCTCTGTGGTGCCGTGGAAGCGGCGGCAGTGGACGCCGAGGGCCGGCCACAGCTTTCGGGGCTGGCCCCTTTGGCGTGGGAGAAATCCCCGGACGTTCGCAAGCCCCGTGCCGGCTTCGGGCAAAAAAACGCCCCCCGAGCGGGCCTCGTACGTCGGGGCCTAGGCGGCACAGGCGAGCCCGCAGCCCCAGGCTCTGTGGTGCCGTGGAAGCGGCGGCAGTGGACGCCGAGGGCTGGCCACAGCTTTCGGGGCTGGCCCCTTTGGCGTGGGAGAAATGGCCGGACGTTCGCAAGCCCCGTGCCGGCTTCGGGCAAAAAAACGCCCCCCGAGCGGGCCTCGTACGTCGGGGCCTAGGCGGCACAGGCGAGCCCGCAGCCCCAGGCTCTGTGGTGCCGTGGAAGCGGCGGCAGTGGACGCCGAGGGCCGGCCACAGCTTTCGGGGCTGGCCCCTTTGGCGTGGGAGAAATCCCCGGACGTTCGCAAGCCCCGTGCCGGCTTCGGGCAAAAAAACGCCCCCCGAGCGGGCCTCGTACGTCGGGGCCTAGGCGGCACAGGCGAGCCCGCAGCCCCAGGCTCTGTGGTGCCGTGGAAGCGGCGGCAGTGGACGCCGAGGGCCGGCCACAGCTTTCGGGGCTGGCCCCTTTGGCGTGGGAGAAATCCCCGGACGTTCGCAAGCCCCGTGCCGGCTTCGGGCAAAAAAACGCCCCCCCGAGCGGGCCTCGTACGTCGGGGCCTAGGCGGCACAGGCGAGCCCGCAGCCCCAGGCTCTGTGGTGCCGTGGAAGCGGCGGCAGTGGACGCCGAGGGCTGGCCACAGCTTTCGGGGCTGGCCCCTTTGGCGTGGGAGAAATCCCCGGACGTTCGCAAGCCCCGTGCCGGCTTCGGGCAAAAAAACGCCCCCCCGAGCGGGCCTCGTACGTCGGGGCCTAGGCGGCACAGGCGAGCCCGCAGCCCCAGGCTCTGTGGTGCCGTGGAAGCGGCGGCAGTGGACGCCGAGGGCTGGCCACAGCTTTCGGGGCTGGCCCCTTTGGCGTGGGAGAAATCCCCGGACGTTCGCAAGCCCCGTGCCGGCTACGGGCAAAAAAAACGTCCCCCGAGCGGGCCTCGTACGTCGGGGCCTAGGCGGCACCGGCGAGCCCGCAGCCCCAGGCTCTGTGGTGCCGTGGAAGCGGCGGCAGTGGACGCCGAGGGCTGGCCACAGCTTTCGGGGCTGGCCCCTTTGGCGTGGGAGAAATCCCCGGACGTTCGCAAGCCCCGTGCCGGCTTCGGGCAAAAAAATGTCCCCCGAGCGGGCCTCGGACGTCGGGGCCTCAGCGGCACCGGTGACACCGCAGCCCCAGGCTCTGTGGTGCCGTGGAAGTGGCGGCAGTGGGCGCCGAGGGCTGGCCACAGCTTTCGGGGCTGGCCCCTTTGGCGTGGGAGAAATCCCCGGACGTTCGCAAGCCCCGTGCCGGCTTCGGGCAAAAAAAACGCCCCCCGAGCGGGCCTCGTACGTCGGGGCCTAGGCGGCACCGGCGAGCCCGCAGCCCCAGGCTCTGTGGTGCCGTGGAAGCGGCGGCAGTGGACGCCGAGGGCTGGCCACAGCTTTCGGGGCTGGCCCCTTTGGCGTGGGAGAAATCGACGTTCGCAAGCCCCGTGCCGGCTTCGGGCAAAAAAACGCCCCCCGAGCGGGCCTCGTACGTCGGGGCCTAGGCGGCACAGGCGAGCCCGCAGCCCCAGGCTCTGTGGTGCCGTGGAAGCGGCGGCAGTGGACGCCGAGGGCTGGCCACAGCTTTCGGGGCTGGCCCCTTTGGCGTGGGAGAAATCCCCGGACGTTCGCAAGCCCCGTGCCGGCTTCGGGCAAAAAACGGCCCCGAACGGGCCTCGGACGTCGGGGCCTCAGCGGCACCGGTGACACCGCAGCCCCAGGCTCTGTGGTGCCGTGGAAGCGGTGGCAGTGGGCGCCGAGGGCCGGCCACAGCTTTCGGGGCTGGCCCCCTTGGCGTGGGAGAAATCCCCGGACGTTCGCAAGCCCCGTGCCGGCTTCGGGCAAAAAACGGCCCCGAGCGGGCCTCGTACGTCGGGGCCTCGGCGGCACCGGTGACACCGCAGCCCCAGGCTCTGTGGTGCCGTGGAAGCGGCGGCAGTGGGCGCCGAGGGCTGGCCACAGCTTTCGGGGCTGGCCCCCTTGGCGTGGGAGAAATGGCCGGACGTTTGCAAGCCCCGTGCCGGCTTCGGGCAAAAAAACGGCCCCGAGCGGGCCTCGGACGTCGGGGCCTCGGCGGCACCGGTGACACCGCAGCCCCAGGCTCTGTGGTGCCGTGGAAGCGGCGGCAGTGGGCGCCGAGGGCTGGCCACAGCTTTCGGGGCTGGCCCCTTTGGCGTGGGAGAAATCCCCGGACGTTCGCAAGCCCCGTGCCGGCTTCGGGCAAAAAAAACGCCCCCCGAGCGGGCCTTGTACGTCGGGGCCTAGGCGGCACAGGCGAGCCCGCAGCCCCAGGCTCTGTGGTGCCGTGGAAGCGGCGGCAGTGGACGCCGAGGGCTGGCCACAGCTTTCGGGGCTGGCCCCTTTGGCGTGGGAGAAATCCCCGGACGTTCGCAAGCCCCGTGCCGGCTTCGGGCAAAAAAACGCCCCCCGAGCGGGCCTCGTACGTCGGGGCCTAGGCGGCACAGGCGAGCCCGCAGCCCCAGGCTCTGTGGTGCCGTGGAAGCGGCGGCAGTGGACGCCGAGGGCTGGCCACAGCTTTCGGGGCTGGCCCCTTTGGCGTGGGAGAAATCCCCGGACGTTCGCAAGCCCCGTGCCGCCTTCGGGCAAAAAAACGCCCCCCGAGCGGGCATCGTACGTCGGGGCCTAGGCGGCACAGGTGAGCCCGCAGCCCCAGGCTCTGTGGTGCCGTGGAAGCGGCGGCAGTGGACGCCGAGGGCCGGCCACAGCTTTCGGGGCTGGCCCCTTTGGCGTGGGAGAAATCCCCGGACGTTCGCAAGCCCCGTGCCGGCTTCGGGCAAAAAAACGCCCCCCGAGCGGGCCTCGTACGTCGGGGCCTAGGCGGCACAGGCGAGCCCGCAGCCCCAGGCTCTGTGGTGCCGTGGAAGCGGCGGCAGTGGACGCCGAGGGCTGGCCACAGCTTTCGGGGCTGGCCCCTTTGGCGTGGGAGAAATCCCCGGACGTTCGCAAGCCCCGTGCCGGCTTCGGGCAAAAAAACGCCCCCCGAGCGGGCCTCGTACGTCGGGGCCTAGGCGGCACAGGCGAGCCCGCAGCCCCAGGCTCTGTGGTGCCGTGGAAGCGGCGGCAGTGGACGCCGAGGGCTGGCCACAGCTTTCGGGGCTGGCCCCTTTGGCGTGGGAGAAATCCCCGGACGTTCGCAAGCCCCGTGCCGCCTTCGGGCAAAAAAACGCCCCCCGAGCGGGCCTCGTACGTCGGGGCCTAGGCGGCACCGGCGAGCCCGCAGCCCCAGGCTCTGTGGTGCCGTGGAAGCGGCGGCAGTGGACGCCGAGGGCTGGCCACAGCTTTCGGGGCTGGCCCCTTTGGCGTGGGAGAAATCCCCGGACGTTCGCAAGCCCCGTGCCGGCTTCGGGCAAAAAAATGTCCCCCGAGCGGGACTCGGACGTCGGGGCCTCAGCGGCACCGGTGACACCGCAGCCCCAGGCTCTGTGGTGCCGTGGAAGTGGCGGCAGTGGGCGCCGAGGGCTGGCCACAGCTTTCGGGGCTGGCCCCTTTGGCGTGGGAGAAATCCCCGGACGTTCGCAAGCCCCGTGCCGGCTTCGGGCAAAAAAATGTGCCCCGAGCGGGCCTCGGACGTCGGGGCCTCAGCGGCACCGGTGACACCGCAGCCCCAGGCTCTGTGGTGCCGTGGAAGCGGCGGCAGTGGACGCCGAGGGCCGGCCACAGCTTTCGGGGCTGGCCCCTTTGGCGTGGGAGAAATCCCCGGACGTTCGCAAGCCCCGTGCCGGCTTCGGGCAAAAAAACGCCCCCCGAGCGGGCCTCGTACGTCGGAGCCTAGGCGGCACAGGCGAGCCCGCAGCCCCAGGCTCTGTGGTGCCGTGGAAGCGGCGGCAGTGGACGCCGAGGGCTGGCCACAGCTTTTGGGGCTGGCCCCTTTGGCGTGGGAGAAATCCCCGGACGTTCGCAAGCCCCGTGCCGGCTTCGGGCAAAAAAACGCCCCCTGAGCGGGCCTCGTACGTCGGGGCCTAGGCGGCACAGGCGAGCCCGCATCCCCAGGCTCTGTGGTGCCGTGGAAGCGGCGGCAGTGGACGCCGAGGGCTGGCCACAGCTTTCGGGGCTGGCCCCTTTGGCGTGGGAGAAATCCCCGGACGTTCGCAAGCCCCGTGCCGGCTTCGGGCAAAAAAACGCCCCCCGAGCGGGCCTCGTACGTCGGGGCCTAGGCGGCACAGGCGAGCCCGCAGCCCCAGGCTCTGTGGTGCCGTGGAAGCGGCGGCAGTGGACGCCGAGGGCTGGCCACAGCTTTCGGGGCTGGCCCCTTTGGCGTGGGAGAAATCCCCGGACGTTCGCAAGCCCCGTGCCGCCTACGGGCAAAAAAACGCCCCCCGAGCGGGCCTCATACGTCGGGGCCTAGGCAGCACCGGCGAGCCCGCAGCCCCAGGCTCTGTGGTGCCGTGGAAGCGGCGGCAGTGGACGCCGAGGGCTGGCCACAGCTTTCGGGGCTGGCCCCTTTGGCGTGGGAGAAATCCCCGGACGTTCGCAAGCCCCGTGCCGGCTTCGGGCAAAAAAACGTCCCACGAGCGGGCCTCGGACGTCGGGGCCTCAGCGGCACCGGTGACACCGCAGCCCCAGGCTCTGTGGTGCCGTGGAAGTGGCGGCAGTGGGCGCCGAGGGCTGGCCACAGCTTTCGGGGCTGGCCCCCTTGGCGTGGGAGAAATGGCCGGACGTTCGCAAGCCCCGTGCCGGCTTCGGGCAAAAAAACGCCCCCCGAGCAGGCCTCGTACGTCGGGGCCTAGGCGGCACAGGCGAGCCCGCAGCCCCAGGCTCTGTGGTGCCGTGGAAGCGGCGGCAGTGGACGCCGAGCGCCGGCCACAGCTTTCGGGGCTGGCCCCTTTGGCGTGGGAGAAATCCCCGGACGTTCGCAAGCCCCGTGCCGGCTTCGGGCAAAAAAACGCCCCCCGAGCGGGCCTCGTACGTCGGGGCCTAGGCGGCACAGGCGAGCCCGCAGCCCCAGGCTCTGTGGTGCCGTGGAAGCGGCGGCAGTGGACGCCGAGGGCTGGCCACAGCTTTCGGGGCTGGCCCCTTTGGCGTGGGAGAAATCCCCGGACGTTCGCAAGCCCCGTGCCGGCTTTGGGCAAAAAACGGCCCCGAACGGGCCTCGGACGTCGGGGCCTCAGCGGCACCGGTGACACCGCAGCCCCAGGCTCTGTGGTGCCGTGGAAGCGGCGGCAGTGGGCGCCGAGGGCCGGCCACAGCTTTCGGGGCTGGCCCCCTTGGCGTGGGAGAAATCCCCGGACGTTCGCAAGCCCCGTGCCGGCTTCGGGCAAAAAACGGCCCCGAGCGGGCCTCGTACGTCGGGGCCTCGGCGGCACCGGTGACACCGCAGCCCCAGGCTCTGTGGTGCCGTGGAAGCGGCGGCAGTGGGCGCCGAGGGCTGGCCACAGCTTTCGGGGCTGGCCCCCTTGGCGTGGGAGAAATGGCCGGACGTTCGCAAGCCCCGTGCCGGCTTCGGGCAAAAAAACGGCCCCGAGCGGGCCTCGGACGTCGGGGCCTCGGCGGCACCGGTGACACCGCAGCCCCAGGCTCTGTGGTGCCGTGGAAGCGGCGGCAGTGGGCGCCGAGGGCTGGCCACAGCTTTCGGGGCTGGCCCCTTTGGCGTGGGAGAAATCCCCGGACGTTCGCAAGCCCCGTGCCGGCTTCGGGCAAAAAAACGCCCCCCGAGCGGGCCTTGTACGTCGGGGCCTAGGCGGCACAGGCGAGCCCGCAGCCCCAGGCTCTGTGGTGCCGTGGAAGCGGCGGCAGTGGACGCCGAGGGCCGGCCACAGCTTTCGGGGCTGGCCCCTTTGGCGTGGGAGAAATCCCCGGACGTTCGCAAGCCCCGTGCCGGCTTCGGGCAAAAAAACGCCCCCCGAGCGGGCCTCGTACGTCGGGGCCTAGGCGGCACAGGCGAGCCCGCAGCCCCAGGCTCTGTGGTGCCGTGGAAGCGGCGGCAGTGGACGCCGAGGGCTGGCCACAGCTTTCGGGGCTGGCCCCTTTGGCGTGGGAGAAATCCCCGGACGTTCGCAAGCCCCGTGCCGCCTTCGGGCAAAAAAACGCCCCCCGAGCGGGCATCGTACGTCGGGGCCTAGGCGGCACAGGTGAGCCCGCAGCCCCAGGCTCTGTGGTGCCGTGGAAGCGGCGGCAGTGGACGCCGAGGGCCGGCCACAGCTTTCGGGGCTGGCCCCTTTGGCGTGGGAGAAATGGCCGGACGTTCGCAAGCCCCGTGCCGGCTTCGGGCAAAAAAACGCCCCCCGAGCGGGCCTCGTACGTCGGGGCCTAGGCGGCACAGGCGAGCCCGCAGCCCCAGGCTCTGTGGTGCCGTGGAAGCGGCGGCAGTGGACGCCGAGGGCTGGCCACAGCTTTCGGGGCTGGCCCCTTTGGCGTGGGAGAAATCCCCGGACGTTCGCAAGCCCCGTGCCGGCTTCGGGCAAAAAAACGCCCCCCGAGCGGGCCTCGTACGTCGGGGCCTAGGCGGCACAGGCGAGCCCGCAGCCCCAGGCTCTGTGGTGCCGTGGAAGCGGCGGCAGTGGACGCCGAGGGCTGGCCACAGCTTTCGGGGCTGGCCCCTTTGGCGTGGGAGAAATGGCCGGACGTTCGCAAGCCCCGTGCCGGCTTCGGGCAAAAAAACGCCCCCCGAGCGGGCCTCGTACGTCGGGGCCTAGGCGGCACAGGCGAGCCCGCAGCCCCAGGCTCTGTGGTGCCGTGGAAGCGGCGGCAGTGGACGCCGAGGGCTGGCCACAGCTTTCGGGGCTGGCCCCTTTGGCGTGGGAGAAATCCCCGGACGTTCGCAAGCCCCGTGCCGGCTTCGGGCAAAAAAACGTCCCCCGAGCGGGCCTCGTACGTCGGGGCCTAGGCGGCACCGGCGAGCCCGCAGCCCCAGGCTCTGTGGTGCCGTGGAAGCGGCGGCAGTGGACGCCGAGGGCTGGCCACAGCTTTCGGGGCTGGCCCCTTTGGCGTGGGAGAAATCCCCGGACGTTCGCAAGCCCCGTGCCGGCTTCGGGCAAAAAAATGTCCCCCGAGCGGGACTCGGACGTCGGGGCCTCAGCGGCACCGGTGACACCGCAGCCCCAGGCTCTGTGGTGCCGTGGAAGTGGCGGCAGTGGGCGCCGAGGGCTGGCCACAGCTTTCGGGGCTGGCCCCTTTGGCGTGGGAGAAATCCCCGGACGTTCGCAAGCCCCGTGCCGGCTTCGGGCAAAAAAATGTCCCCCGAGCGGGCCTCGGACGTCGGGGCCTCAGCGGCACCGGTGACACCGCAGCCCCAGGCTCTGTGGTGCCGTGGAAGTGGCGGCAGTGGGCGCCGAGGGCTGGCCACAGCTTTCGGGGCTGGCCCCTTTGGCGTGGGAGAAATCCCCGGACGTTCGCAAGCCCCGTGCCGGCTTCGGGCAAAAAAACGCCCCCCGAGCGGGCCTCGTACGTCGGGGCCTAGGCGGCACCGGCGAGCCCGCAGCCCCAGGCTCTGTGGTGCCGTGGAAGCGGCGGCAGTGGACGCCGAGGGCCGGCCACAGCTTTCGGGGCTGGCCCCTTTGGCGTGGGAGAAATCCCCGGACGTTCGCAAGCCCCGTGCCGGCTTCGGGCAAAAAAAACGCCCCCCGAGCGGGCCTCGTACGTCGGGGCCTAGGCGGCACCGGCGAGCCCGCAGCCCCAGGCTCTGTGGTGCCGTGGAAGCGGCGGCAGTGGACGCCGAGGGCTGGCCACAGCTTTCGGGGCTGGCCCCTTTGGCGTGGGAGAAATGGCCGGACGTTCGCAAGCCCCGTGCCGGCTTCGGGCAAAAAAACGCCCCCCGAGCGGGCCTCGTACGTCGGGGCCTAGGCGGCACAGGCGAGCCCGCAGCCCCAGGCTCTGTGGTGCCGTGGAAGCGGCGGCAGTGGACGCCGAGGGCCGGCCACAGCTTTCGGGGCTGGCCCCTTTGGCGTGGGAGAAATCCCCGGACGTTCGCAAGCCCCGTGCCGGCTTCGGGCAAAAAAACGCCCCCCGAGCGGGCCTCGTACGTCGGGGCCTAGGCGGCACCGGCGAGCCCGCAGCCCCAGGCTCTGTGGTGCCGTGGAAGCGGCGGCAGTGGACGCCGAGGGCCGGCCACAGCTTTCGGGGCTGGCCCCCTTGGCGTGGGAGAAATCCCCGGACGTTCGCAAGCCCCGTGCCGGCTTCGGGCAAAAAACGGCCCCGAGCGGGCCTCGTACGTCGGGGCCTCGGCGGCACCGGTGACACCGCAGCCCCAGGCTCTGTGGTGCCGTGGAAGCGGCGGCAGTGGGCGCCGAGGGCTGGCCACAGCTTTCGGGGCTGGCCCCCTTGGCGTGGGAGAAATGGCCGGACGTTTGCAAGCCCCGTGCCGGCTTCGGGCAAAAAAAACGGCCCCGAGCGGGCCTCGGACGTCGGGGCCTCGGCGGCACCGGTGACACCGCAGCCCCAGGCTCTGTGGTGCCGTGGAAGCGGCGGCAGTGGGCGCCGAGGGCTGGCCACAGCTTTCGGGGCTGGCCCCTTTGGCGTGGGAGAAATCCCCGGACGTTCGCAAGCCCCGTGCCGGCTTCGGGCAAAAAAACGCCCCCCGAGCGGGCCTTGTACGTCGGGGCCTAGGCGGCACAGGCGAGCCCGCAGCCCCAGGCTCTGTGGTGCCGTGGAAGCGGCGGCAGTGGACGCCGAGGGCCGGCCACAGCTTTCGGGGCTGGCCCCTTTGGCGTGGGAGAAATCCCCGGACGTTCGCAAGCCCCGTGCCGGCTTCGGGCAAAAAAACGCCCCCCGAGCGGGCCTCGTACGTCGGGGCCTAGGCGGCACAGGCGAGCCCGCAGCCCCAGGCTCTGTGGTGCCGTGGAAGCGGCGGCAGTGGACGCCGAGGGCTGGCCACAGCTTTCGGGGCTGGCCCCTTTGGCGTGGGAGAAATCCCCGGACGTTCGCAAGCCCCGTGCCGGCTTCGGGCAAAAAAACGCCCCCCGAGCGGGCCTCGTACGTCGGGGCCTAGGCGGCACCGGCGAGCCCGCAGCCCCAGGCTCTGTGGTGCCGTGGAAGCGGCGGCAGTGGACGCCGAGGGCTGGCCACAGCTTTCGGGGCTGGCCCCTTTGGCGTGGGAGAAATGGCCGGACGTTCGCAAGCCCCGTGCCGGCTTCGGGCAAAAAAACGCCCCCCGAGCGGGCCTTGTACGTCGGGGCCTAGGCGGCACAGGCGAGCCCGCAGCCCCAGGCTCTGTGGTGCCGTGGAAGCGGCGGCAGTGGACGCCGAGGGCCGGCCACAGCTTTCGGGGCTGGCCCCTTTGGCGTGGGAGAAATGGCCGGACGTTCGCAAGCCCCGTGCCGGCTTCGGGCAAAAAAAACGCCCCCCGAGCGGGCCTCGTACGTCGGGGCCTAGGCGGCACAGGCGAGCCCGCAGCCCCAGGCTCTGTGGTGCCGTGGAAGCGGCGGCAGTGGACGCCGAGGGCCGGCCACAGCTTTCGAGGCTGGCCCCTTTGGCGTGGGAGAAATGGCCGGACGTTCGCAAGCCCCGTGCCGGCTTCGGGCAAAAAAACGCCCCCCGAGCGGGCCTCGTACGTCGGGGCCTAGGCGGCACCGGCGAGCCCGCAGCCCCAGGCTCTGTGGTGCCGTGGAAGCGGCGGCAGTGGACGCCGAGGGCCGGCCACAGCTTTCGGGGCTGGCCCCTTTGGCGTGGGAGAAATCCCCGGACGTTCGCAAGCCCCGTGCCGGCTTCGGGCAAAAAAACGCCCCCCGAGCGGGCCTCGTACGTCGGGGCCTAGGCGGCACAGGCGAGCCCGCAGCCCCAGGCTCTGTGGTGCCGTGGAAGCGGCGGCAGTGGACGCCGAGGGCCGGCCACAGCTTTCGGGGCTGGCCCCTTTGGCGTGGGAGAAATCCCCGGACGTTCGCAAGCCCCGTGCCGGCTTCGGGCAAAAAAAACGCCCCCCGAGCGGGCCTCGTACGTCGGGGCCTAGGCGGCACAGGCGAGCCCGCAGCCCCAGGCTCTGTGGTGCCGTGGAAGCGGCGGCAGTGGACGCCGAGGGCTGGCCACAGCTTTCGGGGCTGGCCCCTTTGGCGTGGGAGAAATGGCCGGACGTTCGCAAGCCCCGTGCCGGCTTCGGGCAAAAAAACGCCCCCTGAGCGGGCCTCGTACGTCGGGGCCTAGGCGGCACAGGCGAGCCCGCAGCCCCAGGCTCTGTGGTGCCGTGGAAGCGGCGGCAGTGGACGCCGAGGGCTGGCCACAGCTTTCGGGGCTGGCCCCTTTGGCGTGGGAGAAGTCCCCGGACGTTCGCAAGCCCCGTGCCGGCTTCGGGCAAAAAAAACGCCCCCCGAGCGGGCCTCGTACGTCGGGGCCTAGGCGGCACAGGCGAGCCCGCAGCCCCAGGCTCTGTGGTGCCGTGGAAGCGGCGGCAGTGGACGCCGAGGGCTGGCCACAGCTTTCGGGGCTGGCCCCTTTGGCGTGGGAGAAATCCCCGGACGTTCGCAAGCCCCGTGCCGGCTTCGGGCAAAAAGACGCCCCCCGAGCGGGCCTCGTACGTCGGGGCCTAGGCGGCACAGGCGAGCCCGCAGCCCCAGGCTCTGTGGTGCCGTGGAAGCGGCGGCAGTGGGCGCCGAGGGCTGGCCACAGCTTTCGGGGCTGGCCCCTTTGGCGTGGGAGAAATCCCCGGACGTTCGCAAGCCCCGTGCCGGCTTCGGGCAAAAAAAACGCCCCCCGAGCGGGCCTCGGACGTCGGGGCCTCAGCGGCACCGGTGACACCGCAGCCCCAGGCTCTGTGGTGCCGTGGAAGTGGCGGCAGTGGACGCCGAGGGCTGGCCACAGCTTTTGGGGCTGGCCCCCTTGGCGTGGGAGAAATGGCCGGACGTTCGCAAGCCCCGTGCCGGCTTCGGGCAAAAAAAACGCCCCCCGAGCGGGCCTCGTACGTCGGGGCCTAGGCGGCACAGGCGAGCTCGCAGCCCCAGGCTCTGTGGTGCCGTGGAAGCGGCGGCAGTGGACGCCGAGGGCCGGCCACAGCTTTCGGGGCTGGCCCCTTTGGCGTGGGAGAAGTCCCCGGACGTTCGCAAGCCCCGTGCCGGCTTCGGGCAAAAAAACGCCCCCCGAGCGGGCCTCGTACGTCGGGGCCTAGGCGGCACAGGCGAGCCCGCAGCCCCAGGCTCTGTGGTGCCGTGGAAGCGGCGGCAGTGGACGCCGAGGGCCGGCCACAGCTTTCGGGGCTGGCCCCTTTGGCGTGGGAGAAATCCCCGGACGTTCGCAAGCCCCGTGCCGGCTTCGGGCAAAAAAACGCCCCCCGAGCGGGCCTCGTACGTCGGGGCCTAGGCGGCACCGGCGAGCCCGCAGCCCCAGGCTCTGTGGTGCCGTGGAAGCGGCGGCAGTGGACGCCGAGGGCCGGCCACAGCTTTCGGGGCTGGCCCCTTTGGCGTGGGAGAAATCCCCGGACGTTCGCAAGCCCCGTGCCGGCTTCGGGCAAAAAAACGCCCCCTGAGCTGGCCTCGTACGTCGGGGCCTAGGCGGCACAGGCGAGCCCGCAGCCCCAGGCTCTGTGGTGCCGTGGAAGCGGCGGCAGTGGACGCCGAGGGCCGGCCACAGCTTTCGGGGCTGGCCCCTTTGGCGTGGGAGAAATCCCCGGACGTTCGCAAGCCCCGTGCCGGCTTCGGGCAAAAAAAACGCCCCCCGAGCGGGCCTCGTACGTCGGGGCCTAGGCGGCACAGGCGAGCTCGCAGCCCCAGGCTCTGTGGTGCCGTGGAAGCGGCGGCAGTGGACGCCGAGGGCTGGCCACAGCTTTCGGGGCTGGCCCCTTTGGCGTGGGAGAAATCCCCGGACGTTCGCAAGCCCCGTGCCGGCTTCGGGCAAAAAAAACGCCCCCCGAGCGGGCCTCGTACGTCGGGGCCTAGGCGGCACAGGCGAGCCCGCAGCCCCAGGCTCTGTGGTGCCGTGGAAGCGGCGGCAGTGGACGCCGAGGGCTGGCCACAGCTTTCGGGGCTGGCCCCTTTGGCGTGGGAGAAATCCCCGGACGTTCGCAAGCCCCGTGCCGCCTACGGGCAAAAAAAACGCCCCCCGAGCGGGCCTCATACGTCGGGGCCTAGGCGGCACCGGCGAGCCCGCAGCCCCAGGCTCTGTGGTGCCGTGGAAGCGGCGGCAGTGGGGGCCGAGGGCCGGCCACAGCTTTCGGGGCTGGCCCCTTTGGCGTGGGAGAAATCCCCGGACATTCGCAAGCCCCGTGCCGGCTTCGGGCAAAAAAACGTCCCCCGAGCGGGCCTCGGACGTCGGGGCCTCAGCGGCACCGGTGACACCGCAGCCCCAGGCTCTGTGGTGCCGTGGAAGTGGCGGCAGTGGGCGCCGAGGGCTGGCCACAGCTTTCGGGGCTGGCCCCCTTGGCGTGGGAGAAATGGCCGGACGTTCGCAAGCCCCGTGCCGGCTTCGGGCAAAAAAACGCCCCCCGAGCGGGCCTCGTACGTCGGGGCCTAGGCGGCACCGGCGAGCCCGCAGCCCCAGGCTCTGTGGTGCCGTGGAAGCGGCGGCAGTGGGCGCCGAGGGCTGGCCACAGCTTTCGGGGCTGGCCCCTTTGGCGTGGGAGAAATCCCCGGACGTTCGCAAGCCCCGTGCCGGCTTCGGGCAAAAAAACGCCCCCTGAGCGGGCCTCGTACGTCGGGGCCTAGGCGGCACAGGCGAGCCCGCAGCCCCAGGCTCTGTGGTGCCGTGGAAGCGGCGGCAGTGGACGCCGAGGGCCGGCCACAGCTTTCGGGGCTGGCCGCTTTGGCGTGGGAGAAATGGCCGGACGTTCGCAAGCCCCGTGCCGGCTTCGGGCAAAAAAACGCCCCCCGAGCGGGCCTCGTACGTCGGGGCCTAGGCGGCACAGGCGAGCCCGCAGCCCCAGGCTCTGTGGTGCCGTGGAAGCGGCGGCAGTGGACGCCGAGGGCTGGCCACAGCTTTCGGGGCTGGCCCCTTTGGCGTGGGAGAAATCCCCGTACGTTCGCAAGCCCCGTGCCGGCTTCGGGCAAAAAACGGCCCCGAACGGGCCTCGGACGTCGGGGCCTCAGCGGCACCGGTGACACCGCAGCCCCAGGCTCTGTGGTGCCGTGGAAGCGGCGGCAGTGGGCGCCGAGGGCTGGCCACAGCTTTCGGGGCTGGCCCCCTTGGCGTGGGAGAAATGGCCGGACGTTCGCAAGCCCCGTGCCGGCTTCGGGCAAAAAAAACGCCCCCCGAGCGGGCCTCGTACGTCGGGGCCTAGGCGGCACAGGCGAGCCCGCAGCCCCAGGCTCTGTGGTGCTGTGGAAGCGGCGGCAGTGGACGCCGAGGGCTGGCCACAGCTTTCGGGGCTGGCCCCTTTGGCGTGGGAGAAATCCCCGGACGTTCGCAAGCCCCGTGCCGGCTTTGGGCAAAAAACGGCCCCGAGCGGGCCTCGGACGTCGGGGCCTCAGCGGCACCGGTGACACCGCAGCCCCAGGCTCTGTGGTGCCGTGGAAGCGGCGGCAGTGGGCGCCGAGGGCTGGCCACAGCTTTCGGGGCTGGCCCCCTTGGCGTGGGAGAAATGGCCGGACGTTCGCAAGCCCCGTGCCGGCTTCGGGCAAAAAACGGCCCCGAGCGGGCCTCGTACGTCGGGGCCTCGGCGGCACCAGTGACACCGCAGCCCCAGGCTCTGTGGTGCCGTGGAAGCGGCGGCAGTGGGCGCCGAGGGCTGGCCACAGCTTTCGGGGCTGGCCCCCTTGGCGTGGGAGAAATGGCCGGACGTTCGCAAGCCCCGTGCCGGCTTCGGGCAAAAAAAACGGCCCCGAGCGGGCCTCGGACGTCGGGGCCTAGGCGGCACCGGTGACACCGCAGCCCCAGGCTCTGTGGTGCCGTGGAAGCGGCGGCAGTGGGCGCCGAGGGCTGGCCACAGCTTTCGGGGCTGGCCCCTTTGGCGTGGGAGAAATGGCCGGACGTTCGCAAGCCCCGTGCCGGCTTCGGGCAAAAAAACGCCCCCCGAGCGGGCCTCGTACGTCGGGGCCTAGGCGGCACAGGCGAGCCCGCAGCCCCAGGCTCTGTGGTGCCGTGGAAGCGGCGGCAGTGGACGCCGAGGGCTGGCCACAGCTTTCGGTGCTGGCCCCTTTGGCGTGGGAGAAATCCCCGGACGTTCGCAAGCCCCGTGCCGGCTTCGGGCAAAAAAACGCCCCCCGAGCGGGCCTCGTACGTCGGGGCCTAGGCGGCACAGGCGAGCCCGCAGCCCCAGGCTCTGTGGTGCCGTGGAAGCAGCAGCAGTGGACGCCGAGGGCTGGCCACAGCTTTCGGGGCTGGCCCCTTTGGCGTGGGAGAAATCCCCGGACGTTCGCAAGCCCCGTGCCGGCTTCGGGCAAAAAAACGTCCCCCGAGCGGGCCTCGTACGTCGGGGCCTAGGCGGCACAGGCGAGCCCGCAGCCCCAGGCTCTGTGGTGCCGTGGAAGCGGCGGCAGTGGACGCCGAGGGCCGGCCACAGCTTTCGGGGCTGGCCCCTTTGGCGTGGGAGAAATCCCCGGACGTTCGCAAGCCCCGTGCCGGCTTCGGGCAAAAAAACGCCCCCCGAGCGGGCCTCGTACGTCGGGGCCTAGGCGGCACAGGCGAGCCCGCAGCCCCAGGCTCTGTGGTGCCGTGGAAGCGGCGGCAGTGGGCGCCGAGGGCTGGCCACAGCTTTCGGGGCTGGCCCCTTTGGCGTGGGAGAAATCCCCGGACGTTCGCAAGCCCCGTGCCGGCTTCGGGCAAAAAAAACGCCCCCCGAGCGGGCCTCGTACGTCGGGGCCTAGGCGGCACAGGCGAGCCCGCAGCCCCAGGCTCTGTGGTGCCGTGGAAGCGGCGGCAGTGGGCGCCGAGGGCTGGCCACAGCTTTCGGGGCTGGCCCCTTTGGCGTGGGAGAAATCCCCGGACGTTCGCAAGCCCCGTGCCGGCTTCGGGCAAAAAAACGCCCCCCAAGCGGGCCTCGTACGTTGGGGCCTAGGCGGCACCGGTGACACCGCAGCCCCAGGCTCTGTGGTGCCGTGGAAGCGGCGGCAGTGGGCGCCGAGGGCTGGCCACAGCTTTCGGGGCTGGCCCCTTTGGCGTGGGAGAAATCCCCGGACGTTCGCAAGCCCCGTGCCGGCTTCGGTCAAAAAACGGCCCCGAGCGGGCCTCGGATGTCGGGGCCTCAGCGGCACCGGTGACACCGCAGCCCCAGGCTCTGTGGTGCCATGGAAGCGGCGGCAGTGGGCGCCGAGGGCTGGCCACAGCTTTCGGGGCTGGCCCCCTTGGCGTGGGAGAAATGGCCGGACGTTCGCAAGCCCCGTGCCGGCTTCGGGCAAAAAAAACGCCCCCCGAGCGGGCCTCGTACGTCGGGGCCTAGGCGGCACAGGCGAGCCCGCAGCCCCAGGCTCTGTGGTGCCGTGGAAGCGGCGGCAGTGGACGCCGAGGGCCGGCCACAGCTTTCGGGGCTGGCCCCTTTGGCGTGGGAGAAATCCCCGGACGTTCGCAAGCCCCGTGCCGGCTTCGGGCAAAAAAAACGCCCCCCGAGCGGGCCTCGTACGTCGGGGCCTAGGCGGCACAGGCGAGCCCGCAGCCCCAGGCTCTGTGGTGCCGTGGAAGCGGCGGCAGTGGACGCCGAGGGCTGGCCACAGCTTTCGGGGCTGGCCCCTTTGGCGTGGGAGAAATCCCCGGACGTTCGCAAGCCCCGTGCCGCCTTCGGGCAAAAAAAACGCCCCCCGAGCGGGCATCGTACGTCGGGGCCTAGGCGGCACAGGCGAGCCCGCAGCCCCAGGCTCTGTGGTGCCGTGGAAGCGGCGGCAGTGGGCGCCGAGGGCTGGCCACAGCTTTCGGGGCTGGCCCCTTTGGCGTGGGAGAAATCCCCGGACGTTCGCAAGCCCCGTGCCGGCTACGGGCAAAAAAACGCCCCCCGAGCGGGCCTCGTACGTCGGGGCCTAGGCGGCACAGGCGAGCCCGCAGCCCCAGGCTCTGTGGTGCCGTGGAAGCGGCGGCAGTGGACGCCGAGGGCTGGCCACAGCTTTCGGGGCTGGCCCCTTTGGCGTGGGAGAAATCCCCGGACGTTCGCAAGCCCCGTGCCGGCTTCGGGCAAAAAAATGTCCCCCGAGCGGGCCTCGGACGTCGGGGCCTCAGCGGCACCGGTGACACCGCAGCCCCAGGCTCTGTGGTGCCGTGGAAGTGGCGGCAGTGGGCGCCGAGGGCTGGCCACAGCTTTCGGGGCTGGCCCCTTTGGCGTGGGAGAAATCCCCGGACGTTCGCAAGCCCCGTGCCGCCTACGGGCAAAAAAACGCCCCCCGAGCGGGCCTCGTACGTCGGGGCCTAGGCGGCACAGGCGAGCCCGCAGCCCCAGGCTCTGTGGTGCCGTGGAAGCGGCGGCAGTGGACGCCGAGGGCCGGCCACAGCTTTCGGGGCTGGCCCCTTTGGCGTGGGAGAAATCCCCGGACGTTCGCAAGCCCCGTGCCGGCTTCGGGCAAAAAAACGCCCCCCGAGCGGGCCTCGTACGTCGGGGCCTAGGCGGCACCGGCGAGCCCGCAGCCCCAGGCTCTGTGGTGCCGTGGAAGCGGCGGCAGTGGACGCCGAGGGCTGGCCACAGCTTTCGGGGCTGGCCCCTTTGGCGTGGGAGAAATGGCCGGACGTTCGCAAGCCCCGTGCCGGCTTCGGGCAAAAAAACGCCCCCCGAGCGGGCCTCGTACGTCGGGGCCTAGGCGGCACAGGCGAGCCCGCAGCCCCAGGCTCTGTGGTGCCGTGGAAGCGGCGGCAGTGGACGCCGAGGGCCGGCCACAGCTTTCGGGGCTGGCCCCTTTGGCGTGGGAGAAATCCCCGGACGTTCGCAAGCCCCGTGCCGGCTTCGGGCAAAAAAAACGCCCCCCGAGCGGGCCTCGTACGTTGGGGCCTAGGCGGCACCGGCGAGCCCGCAGCCCCAGGCTCTGTGGTGCCGTGGAAGCGGCGGCAGTGGACGCCGAGGGCCGGCCACAGCTTTCGGGGCTGGCCCCTTTGGCGTGGGAGAAATCCCCGGACGTTCGCAAGCCCCGTGCCGGCTTCGGGCAAAAAAACGCCCCCCGAGCGGGCCTCGTACGTCGGGGCCTAGGCGGCACAGGCGAGCCCGCAGCCCCAGGCTCTGTGGTGCCGTGGAAGCGGCGGCAGTGGACGCCGAGGGCTGGCCACAGCTTTCGGGGCTGGCCCCTTTGGCGTGGGAGAAATCCCCGGACGTTCGCAAGCCCCGTGCCGCCTTCGGGCAAAAAAACGCCCCCTGAGCGGGCCTCGTACGTCGGGGCCTAGGCGGCACAGGTGAGCCCGCATCCCCAGGCTCTGTGGTGCCGTGGAAGCGGCGGCAGTGGACGCCGAGGGCTGGCCACAGCTTTCGGGGCTGGCCCCTTTGGCGTGGGAGAAGTCCCCGGACGTTCGCAAGCCCCGTGCCGGCTTCGGGCAAAAAAACGCCCCCCGAGCGGGCCTCGTACGTCGGGGCCTAGGCGGCACAGGCGAGCCCGCAGCCCCAGGCTCTGTGGTGCCGTGGAAGCGGCGGCAGTGGACGCCGAGGGCTGGCCACAGCTTTCGGGGCTGGCCCCTTTGGCGTGGGAGAAATCCCCGGACGTTCGCAAGCCCCGTGCCGCCTACGGGCAAAAAAAACGCCCCCCGAGCGGGCCTCATACGTCGGGGCCTAGGCAGCACCGGCGAGCCCGCAGCCCCAGGCTCTGTGGTGCCGTGGAAGCGGCGGCAGTGGACGCCGAGGGCTGGCCACAGCTTTCGGGGCTGGCCCCTTTGGCGTGGGAGAAATCCCCGGACGTTCGCAAGCCCCGTGCCGGCTTCGGGCAAAAAAACGTCCCCCGAGCGGGCCTCGGACGTCGGGGCCTCAGCGGCACCGGTGACACCGCAGCCCCAGGCTCTGTGGTGCCGTGGAAGTGGCGGCAGTGGGCGCCGAGGGCTGGCCACAGCTTTCGGGGCTGGCCCCCTTGGCGTGGGAGAAATGGCCGGACGTTCGCAAGCCCCGTGCCGGCTTCGGGCAAAAAAACGCCCCCCGAGCGGGCCTCGTACGTCGGGGCCTAGGCGGCACAGGCGAGCCCGCAGCCCCAGGCTCTGTGGTGCCGTGGAAGCGGCGGCAGTGGACGCCGAGGGCCGGCCACAGCTTTCGGGGCTGGCCCCTTTGGCGTGGGAGAAATCCCCGGACGTTCGCAAGCCCCGTGCCGGCTTCGGGCAAAAAAAACGCCCCCCCGAGCGGGCCTCGTACGTCGGGGCCTAGGCGGCACAGGCGAGCCCGCAGCCCCAGGCTCTGTGGTGCCGTGGAAGCGGCGGCAGTGGACGCCGAGGGCTGGCCACAGCTTTCGGGGCTGGCCCCTTTGGCGTGGGAGAAATCCCCGGACGTTCGCAAGCCCCGTGCCGGCTTTGGGCAAAAAACGGCCCCGAACGGGCCTCGGACGTCGGGGCCTCAGCGGCACCGGTGACACCGCAGCCCCAGGCTCTGTGGTGCCGTGGAAGCGGCGGCAGTGGGCGCCGAGGGCCGGCCACAGCTTTCGGGGCTGGCCCCCTTGGCGTGGGAGAAATCCCCGGACGTTCGCAAGCCCCGTGCCGGCTTCGGGCAAAAAAACGCCCCCCCGAGCGGGCCTCGTACGTCGGGGCCTAGGCGGCACAGGCGAGCCCGCAGCCCCAGGCTCTGTGGTGCCGTGGAAGCGGCGGCAGTGGACGCCGAGGGCTGGCCACAGCTTTCGGGGCTGGCCCCTTTGGCGTGGGAGAAATCCCCGGACGTTCGCAAGCCCCGTGCCGGCTTCGGGCAAAAAAACGCCCCCCGAGCGGGCCTCATACGTCGGGGCCTAGGCAGCACAGGCGAGCCCGCAGCCCCAGGCTCTGTGGTGCCGTGGAAGCGGCGGCAGTGGACGCCGAGGGCTGGCCACAGCTTTCGGGGCTGGCCCCTTTGGCGTGGGAGAAATCCCCGGACGTTCGCAAGCCCCGTGCCGGCTTCGGGCAAAAAAACGTCCCCCGAGCGGGCCTCGGACGTCGGGGCCTCAGCGGCACCGGTGACACCGCAGCCCCAGGCTCTGTGGTGCCGTGGAAGTGGCGGCAGTGGGCGCCGAGGGCTGGCCACAGCTTTCGGGGCTGGCCCCCTTGGCGTGGGAGAAATGGCCGGACGTTCGCAAGCCCCGTGCCGGCTTCGGGCAAAAAAACGCCCCCCGAGCGGGCCTCGTATGTCGGGGCCTAGGCGGCACAGGCGAGCCCGCAGCCCCAGGCTCTGTGGTGCCGTGGAAGCGGCGGCAGTGGACGCCGAGGGCCGGCCACAGCTTTCGGGGCTGGCCCCTTTGGCGTGGGAGAAATGGCCGGACGTTCGCAAGCCCCGTGCCGGCTTCGGGCAAAAAAAACGCCCCCCGAGCGGGCCTCGTACGTCGGGGCCTAGGCGGCACAGGCGAGCCCGCAGCCCCAGGCTCTGTGGTGCCGTGGAAGCGGCGGCAGTGGACGCCGAGGGCTGGCCACAGCTTTCGGGGCTGGCCCCTTTGGCGTGGGAGAAATCCCCGGACGTTCGCAAGCCCCGTGCCGGCTTTGGGCATAAAACGGCCCCGAACGGGCCTCGGACGTCGGGGCCTCAGCGGCACCGGTGACACCGCAGCCCCAGGCTCTGTGGTGCCGTGGAAGCGGCGGCAGTGGGCGCCGAGGGCCGGCCACAGCTTTCGGGGCTGGCCCCCTTGGCGTGGGAGAAATCCCCGGACGTTCGCAAGCCCCGTGCCGGCTTCGGGCAAAAAACGGCCCCGAGCGGGCCTCGTACGTCGGGGCCTCGGCGGCACAGGCGAGCCCGCAGCCCCAGGCTCTGTGGTGCCGTGGAAGCGGCGGCAGTGGGCGCCGAGGGCTGGCCACAGCTTTCGGGGCTGGCCCCCTTGGCGTGGGAGAAATGGCCGGACGTTCGCAAGCCCCGTACCGGCTTCGGGCAAAAAAACGGCCCCGAGCGGGCCTCGGACGTCGGGGCCTCGGCGGCACCAGTGACACCGCAGCCCCAGGCTCTGTGGTGCCGTGGAAGCGGCGGCAGTGGGCGCCGAGGGCTGGCCACAGCTTTCGGGGCTGGCCCCTTTGGCGTGGGAGAAATCCCCGGACGTTCGCAAGCCCCGTGCCGGCTTCGGGCAAAAAAACGCCCCCCGAGCGGGCCTTGTACGTCGGGGCCTAGGCGGCACAGGCGAGCCCGCAGCCCCAGGCTCTGTGGTGCCGTGGAAGCGGCGGCAGTGGACGCCGAGGGCCGGCCACAGCTTTCGGGGCTGGCCCCTTTGGCGTGGGAGAAATCCCCGGACGTTCGCAAGCCCCGTGCCGGCTTCGGGCAAAAAAACGCCCCCCGAGCGGGCCTCGTACGTCGGGGCCTAGGCGGCACAGGCGAGCCCGCAGCCCCAGGCTCTGTGGTGCCGTGGAAGCGGCGGCAGTGGACGCCGAGGGCTGGCCACAGCTTTCGGGGCTGGCCCCTTTGGCGTGGGAGAAGTCCCCGGACGTTCGCAAGCCCCGTGCCGGCTTCGGGCAAAAAAACGCCCCCCGAGCGGGCCTCGTACGTCGGGGCCTAGGCGGCACAGGCGAGCCCGCAGCCCCAGGCTCTGTGGTGCCGTGGAAGCGGCGGCAGTGGACGCCGAGGGCTGGCCACAGCTTTCGGGGCTGGCCCCTTTGGCGTGGGAGAAATCCCCGGACGTTCGCAAGCCCCGTGCCGCCTACGGGCAAAAAAACGCCCCCCGAGCGGGCCTCATACGTCGGGGCCTAGGCAGCACCGGCGAGCCCGCAGCCCCAGGCTCTGTGGTGCCGTGGAAGCGGCGGCAGTGGACGCCGAGGGCTGGCCACAGCTTTCGGGGCTGGCCCCTTTGGCGTGGGAGAAATCCCCGGACGTTCGCAAGCCCCGTGCCGGCTTCGGGCAAAAAAACGTCCCCCGAGCGGGCCTCGGACGTCGGGGCCTCAGCGGCACCGGTGACACCGCAGCCCCAGGCTCTGTGGTGCCATGGAAGCGGCGGCAGTGGGCGCCGAGGGCTGGCCACAGCTTTTGGGGCTGGCCCCCTTGGCGTGGGAGAAATGGCCGGACGTTCGCAAGCCCCGTGCCGGCTTCGGGCAAAAAAACGCCCCCCGAGCGGGCCTCGTACGTCGGGGCCTAGGCGGCACAGGCGAGCCCGCAGCCCCAGGCTCTGTGGTGCCGTGGAAGCGGCGGCAGTGGACGCCGAGGGCCGGCCACAGCTTTCGGGGCTGGCCCCTTTGGCGTGGGAGAAATCCCCGGACGTTCGCAAGCCCCGTGCCGGCTTCGGGCAAAAAAACGCCCCCCGAGCGGGCCTCGTACGTCGGGGCCTAGGCGGCACAGGCGAGCCCGCAGCCCCAGGCTCTGTGGTGCCGTGGAAGCGGCGGCAGTGGACGCCGAGGGCTGGCCACAGCTTTCGGGGCTGGCCCCTTTGGCGTGGGAGAAATCCCCGGACGTTCGCAAGCCCCGTGCCGCCTTCGGGCAAAAAAAACGCCCCCCGAGCGGGCCTCGTACGTCGGGGCCTAGGCGGCACAGGCGAGCCCGCAGCCCCAGGCTCTGTGGTGCCGTGGAAGCGGCGGCAGTGGACGCCGAGGGCTGGCCACAGCTTTCGGGGCTGGCCCCTTTGGCGTGGGAGAAATCCCCGGACGTTCGCAAGCCCCGTGCCGGCTACGGGCAAAAAAACGTCCCCCGAGCGGGCCTCGTACGTCGGGGCCTAGGCGGCACAGGCGAGCCCGCAGCCCCAGGCTCTGTGGTGCCGTGGAAGCGGCGGCAGTGGACGCCGAGGGCTGGCCACAGCTTTCGGGGCTGGCCCCTTTGGCGTGGGAGAAATCCCCGGACGTTCGCAAGCCCCGTGCCGGCTTCGGGCAAAAAAATGTCCCCCGAGCGGGCCTCGGACGTCGGGGCCTCAGCGGCACCGGTGACACCGCAGCCCCAGGCTCTGTGGTGCCGTGGAAGTGGCGGCAGTGGACGCCGAGGGCCGGCCACAGCTTTCGGGGCTGGCCCCTTTGGCGTGGGAGAAATCCCCGGACGTTCGCAAGCCCCGTGCCGGCTTCGGGTAAAAAAACGCCCCCCGAGCGGGCCTCGTACGTCGGGGCCTAGGCGGGCACCGGCGAGCCCGCAGCCCCAGGCTCTGTGGTGCCGTGGAAGCGGCGGCAGTGGACGCCGAGGGCTGGCCACAGCTTTCGGGGCTGGCCCCTTTGGCGTGGGAGAAATGGCCGGACGTTCGCAAGCCCCGTGCCGGCTTCGGGCAAAAAAACGCCCCCCGAGCGGGCCTCGTACGTCGGGGCCTAGGCGGCACAGGCGAGCCCGCAGCCCCAGGCTCTGTGGTGCCGTGGAAGCGGCGGCAGTGGACGCCGAGGGCTGGCCACAGCTTTCGGGGCTGGCCCCTTTGGCGTGGGAGAAATCCCCGGACGTTCGCAAGCCCCGTGCCGCCTACGGGCAAAAAAACGCCCCCCGAGCGGGCCTCATACGTCGGGGCCTAGGCAGCACCGGCGAGCCCGCAGCCCCAGGCTCTGTGGTGCCGTGGAAGCGGCGGCAGTGGACGCCGAGGGCTGGCCACAGCTTTCGGGGCTGGCCCCTTTGGCGTGGGAGAAATCCCCGGACGTTCGCAAGCCCCGTGCCGGCTTCGGGCAAAAAAAACGTCCCCCGAGCGGGCCTCGGACGTCGGGGCCTCAGCGGCACCGGTGACACCGCAGCCCCAGGCTCTGTGGTGCCGTGGAAGTGGCGGCAGTGGGCTCCGAGGGCTGGCCACAGCTTTCGGGGCTGGCCCCCTTGGCGTGGGAGAAATGGCCGGACGTTCGCAAGCCCCGTGCCGGCTTCGGGCAAAAAAAACGCCCCCCGAGCGGGCCTCGTACGTCGGGGCCTAGGCGGCACAGGCGAGCCCGCAGCCCCAGGCTCTGTGGTGCCGTGGAAGCGGCGGCAGTGGACGCCGAGGGCCGGCCACAGCTTTCGGGGCTGGCCCCTTTGGCGTGGGAGAAATCCCCGGACGTTCGCAAGCCCCGTGCCGGCTTCGGGCAAAAAAACGCCCCCCGAGCGGGCCTCGTACGTCGGGGCCTAGGCGGCACAGGCGAGCCCGCAGCCCCAGGCTCTGTGGTGCCGTGGAAGCGGCGGCAGTGGACGCCGAGGGCTGGCCACAGCTTTCGGGGCTGGCCCCTTTGGCGTGGGAGAAATCCCCGGACGTTCGCAAGCCCCGTGCCGGCTTTGGGCTAAAAACGGCCCCGAACGGGCCTCGTACGTCGGGGCCTCAGCGGCACCGGTGACACCGCAGCCCCAGGCTCTGTGGTGCCGTGGAAGCGGCGGCAGTGGGCGCCGAGGGCCGGCCACAGCTTTCGGGGCTGGCCCCCTTGGCGTGGGAGAAATCCCCGGACGTTCGCAAGCCCCGTGCCGGCTTCGGGCAAAAAAACGCCCCCCGAGCGGGCCTCGTATGTCGGGGCCTAGGCGGCACAGGCGAGCCCGCAGCCCCAGGCTCTGTGGTGCCGTGGAAGCGGCGGCAGTGGACGCCGAGGGCTGGCCACAGCTTTCGGGGCTGGCCCCTTTGGCGTGGGAGAAATCCCCGGACGTTCGCAAGCCCCGTGCCGCCTACGGGCAAAAAAACGCCCCCCGAGCGGGCCTCATACGTCGGGGCCTAGGCAGCACAGGCGAGCCCGCAGCCCCAGGCTCTGTGGTGCCGTGGAAGCGGCGGCAGTGGACGCCGAGGGCTGGCCACAGCTTTCGGGGCTGGCCCCTTTGGCGTGGGAGAAATCCCCGGACGTTCGCAAGCCCCGTGCCGGCTTCGGGCAAAAAAACGTCCCCCGAGCGGGCCTCGGACGTCGGGGCCTCAGCGGCACCGGTGACACCGCAGCCCCAGGCTCTGTGGTGCCGTGGAAGCGGCGGCAGTGGACGCCGAGGGCTGGCCACAGCTTTCGGGGCTGGCCCCTTTGGCGTGGGAGAAATCCCCGGACGTTCGCAAGCCCCGTGCCGGCTTTGGGCAAAAAACGGCCCCGAACGGGCCTCGGACGTCGGGGCCTCAGCGGCACCGGTGACACCGCAGCCCCAGGCTCTGTGGTGCCGTGGAAGCGGCGGCAGTGGGCGCCGAGGGCCGGCCACAGCTTTCGGGGCTGGCCCCCTTGGCGTGGGAGAAATCCCCGGACGTTCGCAAGCCCCGTGCCGGCTTCGGGCAAAAAACGGCCCCGAGCGGGCCTCGTACGTCGGGGCCTCGGCGGCACCGGTGACACCGCAGCCCCAGGCTCTGTGGTGCCGTGGAAGCGGCGGCAGTGGGCGCCGAGGGCTGGCCACAGCTTTCGGGGCTGGCCCCCTTGGCGTGGGAGAAATGGCCGGACGTTCGCAAGCCCCGTACCGGCTTCGGGCAAAAAAACGGCCCCGAGCGGGCCTCGGACGTCGGGGCCTCGGCGGCACCGGTGACACCGCAGCCCCAGGCTCTGTGGTGCCGTGGAAGCGGCGGCAGTGGGCGCCGAGGGCTGGCCACAGCTTTCGGGGCTGGCCCCTTTGGTGTGGGAGAAATCCCCGGACGTTCGCAAGCCCCGTGCCGGCTTCGGGCAAAAAAAACGCCCCCCGAGCGGGCCTCGTACGTCGGGGCCTAGGCGGCACAGGCGAGCCCGCAGCCCCAGGCTCTGTGGTGCCGTGGAAGCGGCGGCAGTGGACGCCGAGGGCTGGCCACAGCTTTCGGGGCTGGCCCCTTTGGCGTGGGAGAAGTCCCCGGACGTTCGCAAGCCCCGTGCCGGCTTCGGGCAAAAGAACGCCCCCCGAGCGGGCCTCGTACGTCGGGGCCTAGGCGGCACAGGCGAGCCCGCAGCCCCAGGCTCTGTGGTGCCGTGGAAGCGGCGGCAGTGGACGCCGAGGGCTGGCCACAGCTTTCGGGGCTGGCCCCTTTGGCGTGGGAGAAATCCCCGGACGTTCGCAAGCCCCGTGCCGCCTACGGGCAAAAAAACGCCCCCCGAGCGGGCGTCATACGTCGGGGCCTAGGCAGCACCGGCGAGCCCGCAGCCCCAGGCTCTGTGGTGCCGTGGAAGCGGCGGCAGTGGACGCCGAGGGCTGGCCACAGCTTTCGGGGCTGGCCCCTTTGGCGTGGGAGAAATCCCCGGACGTTCGCAAGCCCCGTGCCGGCTTCGGGCAAAAAAACGTCCCCCGAGCGGGCCTCGGACGTCGGGGCCTCAGCGGCACCGGTGACACCGCAGCCCCAGGCTCTGTGGTGCCGTGGAAGTGGCGGCAGTGGGCGCCGAGGGCTGGCCACAGCTTTCGGGGCTGGCCCCCTTGGCGTGGGAGAAATGGCCGGACGTTCGCAAGCCCCGTGCCGGCTTCGGGCAAAAAAACGCCCCCCGAGCGGGCCTCGTACGTCGGGGCCTAGGCGGCACAGGCGAGCCCGCAGCCCCAGGCTCTGTGGTGCCGTGGAAGCGGCGGCAGTGGACGCCGAGGGCCGGCCACAGCTTTCGGGGCTGGCCCCTTTGGCGTGGGAGAAATCCCCGGACGTTCGCAAGCCCCGTGCCGGCTTCGGGCAAAAAAACGCCCCCCGAGCGGGCCTCGTACGTCGGGGCCTAGGCGGCACAGGCGAGCCCGCAGCCCCAGGCTCTGTGGTGCCGTGGAAGCGGCGGCAGTGGACGCCGAGGGCTGGCCACAGCTTTCGGGGCTGGCCCCTTTGGCGTGGGAGAAATCCCTGGACGTTCGCAAGCCCCGTGCCGGCTTCGGGCAAAAAAAACGCCCCCCGAGCGGGCCTCATACGTCGGGGCCTAGGCACCACCGGCGAGCCCGCAGCCCCAGGCTCTGTGGTGCCGTGGAAGCGGCGGCAGTGGACGCCGAGGGCTGGCCACAGCTTTCGGGGCTGGCCCCTTTGGCGTGGGAGAAATCCCCGGACGTTCGCAAGCCCCGTGCCGGCTTCGGGCAAAAAAACGTCCCCCGAGCGGGCCTCGGACGTCGGGGCCTCAGCGGCACCGGTGACACCGCAGCCCCAGGCTCTGTGGTGCCGTGGAAGTGGCGGCAGTGGGCGCCGAGGGCTGGCCACAGCTTTCGGGGCTGGCCCCCTTGGCGTGGGAGAAATGGCCGGACGTTCGCAAGCCCCGTGCCGGCTTCGGGCAAAAAAACGCCCCCCGAGCGGGCCTCGTACGTCGGGGCCTAGGCGGCACAGGCGAGCCCGCAGCCCCAGGCTCTGTGGTGCCGTGGAAGCGGCGGCAGTGGACGCCGAGGGCCGGCCACAGCTTTCGGGGCTGGCCCCTTTGGCGTGGGAGAAATCCCCGGACGTTCGCAAGCCCCGTGCCGGCTTCGGGCAAAAAAACGCCCCCCGAGCGGGCCTCGTACGTCGGGGCCTAGGCGGCACAGGCGAGCCCGCAGCCCCAGGCTCTGTGGTGCCGTGGAAGCGGCGGCAGTGGACGCCGAGGGCTGGCCACAGCTTTCGGGGCTGGCCCCTTTGGCGTGGGAGAAATCCCCGGACGTTCGCAAGCCCCGTGCCGGCTTTGGGCAAAAAACGGCCCCGAACGGGCCTCGGACGTCGGGGCCTCAGCGGCACCGGTGACACCGCAGCCCCAGGCTCTGTGGTGCCGTGGAAGCGGCGGCAGTGGGCGCCGAGGGCCGGCCACAGCTTTCGGGGCTGGCCCCCTTGGCGTGGGAGAAATCCCCGGACGTTCGCAAGCCCCGTGCCGGCTTCGGGCAAAAAACGGCCCCGAGCGGGCCTCGTACGTCGGGGCCTCGGCGGCACCGGTGACACCGCAGCCCCAGGCTCTGTGGTGCCGTGGAAGCGGCGGCAGTGGGCGCCGAGGGCTGGCCACAGCTTTCGGGGCTGGCCCCCTTGGCGTGGGAGAAATGGCCGGACGTTCGCAAGCCCCGTGCCGGCTTCGGGCAAAAAAACGGCCCCGAGCGGGCCTCGGACGTCGGGGCCTCGGCGGCACCGGTGACACCGCAGCCCCAGGCTCTGTGGTGCCGTGGAAGCGGCGGCAGTGGGCGCCGAGGGCTGGCCACAGCTTTCGGGGCTGGCCCCTTTGGCGTGGGAGAAATCCCCGGACGTTCGCAAGCCCTGTGCCGGCTTCGGGCAAAAAAAACGCCCCCCGAGCGGGCCTTGTACGTCGGGGCCTAGGCGGCACAGGCGAGCCCGCAGCCCCAGGCTCTGTGGTGCCGTGGAAGCGGCGGCAGTGGACGCCGAGGGCCGGCCACAGCTTTCGGGGCTGGCCCCTTTGGCGTGGGAGAAATCCCCGGACGTTCGCAAGCCCCGTGCCGGCTTCGGGCAAAAAAACGCCCCCCGAGCGGGCCTCGTACGTCGGGGCCTAGGCGGCACAGGCGAGCCCGCAGCCCCAGGCTCTGTGGTGCCGTGGAAGCGGCGGCAGTGGACGCCGAGGGCTGGCCACAGCTTTCGGGGCTGGCCCCTTTGGCGTGGGAGAAATCCCGACGTTCGCAAGCCCCGTGCCGGCTTCGGGCAAAAAAACGCCCCCCGAGCGGGCCTCGTACGTCGGGGCCTAGGCGGCACAGGTGAGCCCGCAGCCCCAGGCTCTGTGGTGCCGTGGAAGCGGCGGCAGTGGGCGCCGAGGGCTGGCCACAGCTTTCGGGGCTGGCCCCTTTGGCGTGGGAGAAATCCCCGGACGTTCGCAAGCCCCGTGCCGGCTTCGGGCAAAAAAAACGCCCCCCGAGCGGGCCTCGTACGTCGGGGCCTAGGCGGCACCGGTGACACCACAGCACCAGGCTCTGTGGTGCCGTGGAAGCGGCGGCAGTGGACGCCGAGGGCTGGCCACAGCTTTCGGGGCTGGCCCCTTTGGCGTGGGAGAAATCCCCGGACGTTCGCAAGCCCCGTGCCGGCTTCGGGCAAAAAAACGCCCCCCGAGCGGGCCTCGTACGTCGGGGCCTAGGCGGCACAGGCGAGCCCGCAGCCCCAGGCTCTGTGGTGCCGTGGAAGCGGCGGCAGTGGACGCCGAGGGCCGGCCACAGCTTTCGGGCTGGCCCCTTTGGCGTGGGAGAAATCCCCGGACGTTCGCAAGCCCCGTGCCGGCTTCGGGCAAAAAAACGCCCCCCGAGCGGGCCTCGTACGTCGGGGCCTAGGCGGCACAGGCGAGCCCGCAGCCCCAGGCTCTGTGGTGCCGTGGAAGCGGCGGCAGTGGACGCCGAGGGCTGGCCACAGCTTTCGGGGCTGGCCCCTTTGGCGTGGGAGAAATCCCCGGACGTTCGCAAGCCCCGTGCCGGCTTCGGGCAAAAAAACGCCCCCCGAGCGGGCCTTGTACGTCGGGGCCTAGGCGGCACAGGCGAGCCCGCAGCCCCAGGCTCTGTGGTGCCGTGGAAGCGGCGGCAGTGGACGCCGAGGGCCGGCCACAGCTTTCGGGGCTGGCCCCTTTGGCGTGGGAGAAATGGCCGGACGTTCGCAAGCCCCGTGCCGGCTTCGGGCAAAAAAACGCCCTCCGAGCGGGCCTCGTACGTCGGGGCCTAGGCGGCACCGGCGAGCCCGCAGCCCCAGGCTCTGTGGTGCCGTGGAAGCGGCGGCAGTGGACGCCGAGGGCTGGCCACAGCTTTCGGGGCTGGCCCCTTTGGCGTGGGAGAAATGGCCGGACGTTCGCAAGCCCCGTGCCGGCTTCGGGCAAAAAAACGCCCCCCGAGCGGGCCTCGTACGTCGGGGCCTAGGCGGCACCGGTGACACCACAGCCCCAGGCTCTGTGGTGCCCTGGAAGCGGCGGCAGTGGACGCCGAGGGCTGGCCACAGCTTTCGGGGCTGGCCCCTTTGGCGTGGGAGAAATCCCCGGACGTTCGCAAGCCCCGTGCCGGCTTCGGGCAAAAAAAACGCCCCCCGAGCGGGCCTCGTACGTCGGGGCCTAGGCGGCACAGGCGAGCCCGCAGCCCCAGGCTCTGTGGTGCCGTGGAAGCGGCGGCAGTGGACGCCGAGGGCTGGCCACAGCTTTCGGGGCTGGCCCCTTTGGCGTGGGAGAAATCCCCGGATGTTCGCAAGCCCCGTGCCGGCTTCGGGCAAAAAACGGCCCCGAGCGGGCCTCGGACGTCGGGGCCTCAGCGGCACCGGTGACACCGCAGCCCCAGGCTCTGTGGTGCCGTGGAAGCGGCGGCAGTGGGCGCCGAGGGCTGGCCACAGCTTTCGGGGCTGGCCCCCTTGGCGTGGGAGAAATGGCCGGACGTTCGCAAGCCCCGTGCCGGCTTCGGGCAAAAAACGGCCCCGAGCGGGCCTCGTACGTCGGGGCCTCGGCGGCACCGGTGACACCGCAGCCCCAGGCTCTGTGGTGCCGTGGAAGCGGCGGCAGTGGGCGCCGAGGGCTGGCCACAGCTTTCGGGGCTGGCCCCCTTGGCGTGGGAGAAATGGCCGGACGTTCGCAAGCCCCGTGCCGGCTTCGGGCAAAAAAACGCCCCCCGAGCGGGCCTTGTACGTCGGGGCCTAGGCGGCACAGGCGAGCCCGCAGCCCCAGGCTCTGTGGTGCCGTGGAAGCGGCGGCAGTGGACGCCGAGGGCCGGCCACAGCTTTCGGGGCTGGCCCCTTTGGCGTGGGAGAAATCCCCGGACGTTCGCAAGCCCCGTGCCGGCTTCGGGCAAAAAAACGCCCCCCCGAGCGGGCCTCGTACGTCGGGGCCTAGGCGGCACAGGCGAGCCCGCAGCCCCAGGCTCTGTGGTGCCGTGGAAGCGGCGGCAGTGGACGCCGAGGGCTGGCCACAGCTTTCGGGGCTGGCCCCTTTGGCGTGGGAGAAATCCCCGGACGTTCGCAAGCCCCGTGCCGGCTTCGGGCAAAAAAACGTCCCCCGAGCGGGCCTCGGACGTCGGGGCCTCAGCGGCACCGGTGACACCGCAGCCCCAGGCTCTGTGGTGCCGTGGAAGTGGCGGCAGTGGGCGCCGAGGGCTGGCCACAGCTTTCGGGGCTGGCCCCTTTGGCGTGGGAGAAATGGCCGGACGTTCGCAAGCCCCGTGCCGGCTTCGGGCAAAAAAACGGCCCCGAGCGGGCCTCGGACGTCGGGGCCTCGGCGGCACCGGTGACACCCGCCAGCCCCAGGCTCTGTGGTGCCGTGGAAGCGGCGGCAGTGGGCGCCGAGGGCTGGCCACAGCTTTCGGGGCTGGCCCCTTTGGCGTGGGAGAAATCCCCGGACGTTCGCAAGCCCCGTGCCGGCTTCGGGCAAAAAAACGCCCCCCGAGCGGGCCTCGTACGTCGGGGCCTAGGCGGCACCGGTGACACCACAGCCCCAGGCTCTGTGGTGCCGTGGAAGCGGCGGCAGTGGACGCCGAGGGCTGGCCACAGCTTTCGGGGCTGGCCCCTTTGGCGTGGGAGAAATCCCCGGACGTTCGCAAGCCCCGTGCCGGCTTCGGGCAAAAAACGGCCCCGAGCGGGCCTCGGACGTCGGGGCCTCAGCGGCACCGGTGACACCGCAGCCCCAGGCTCTGTGGTGCCGTGGAAGCGGCGGCAGTGGACGCCGAGGGCTGGCCACAGCTTTCGGGGCTGGCCCCTTTGGCGTGGGAGAAATCCCCGGACGTTCGCAAGCCCCGTGCCGGCTTCGGGCAAAAAAAACGGCCCCCGAGCGGGCCTCGTACGTCGGGGCCTAGGCGGCACAGGCGAGCCCGCAGCCCCAGGCTCTGTGGTGCCGTGGAAGCGGCGGCAGTGGACGCCGAGGGCTGGCCACAGCTTTCGGGGCTGGCCCCTTTGGCGTGGGAGAAATCCCCGGACGTTCGCAAGCCCCGTGCCGGCTTCGGGCAAAAAAACGCCCCCCGAGCGGGCCTCGTACGTCGGGGCCTAGGCGGCACCGGCGAGCCCGCAGCCCCAGGCTCTGTGGTGCCGTGGAAGCGGCGGCAGTGGACGCCGAGGGCTGGCCACAGCTTTCGGGGCTGGCCCCTTTGGCGTGGGAGAAATGGCCGGATGTTCGCAAGCCCCGTGCCGCCTTCGGGCAAAAAAAACGCCCCCCGAGCGGGCCTCGTACGTCGGGGCCTAGGCGGCACAGGCGAGCCCGCAGCCCCAGGCTCTGTGGTGCCGTGGAAGCGGCGGCAGTGGACGCCGAGGGCTGGCCACAGCTTTCGGGGCTGGCCCCTTTGGCGTGGGAGAAATCCCCGGACGTTCGCAAGCCCCGTGCCGGCTTTGGGCAAAAAACGGCCCCGAGCGGGCCTCGGACGTCGGGGCCTCAGCGGCACCGGTGACACCGCAGCCCCAGGCTCTGTGGTGCCGTGGAAGCGGCGGCAGTGGGCGCCGAGGGCTGGCCACAGCTTTCGGGGCTGGCCCCCTTGGCGTGGGAGAAATGGCCGGACGTTCGCAAGCCCCGTGCCGGCTTCGGGCAAAAAAACGCCCCCCGAGCGGGCCTCGTACGTCGGGGCCTAGGCGGCACAGGCGAGCCCGCAGCCCCAGGCTCTGTGGTGCCGTGGAAGCGGCGGCAGTGGACGCCGAGGGCCGGCCACAGCTTTCGGGGCTGGCCCCCTTGGCGTGGGAGAAATGGCCGGACGTTCGCAAGCCCCGTGCCGGCTTCGGGCAAAAAAAACGCCCCCCGAGCGGGCCTCGTACGTCGGGGCCTAGGCGGCACAGGCGAGCCCGCAGCCCCAGGCTCTGTGGTGCCGTGGAAGCGGCGGCAGTGGACGCCGAGGGCCGGCCACAGCTTTCGAGGCTGGCCCCTTTGGCGTAGGAGAAATCCCCGGACGTTCGCAAGCCCCGTGCCGGCTTCGGGCAAAAAAACGCCCCCCGAGCGGGCCTCGTACGTCGGGGCCTAGGCGGCACCGGCGAGCCCGCAGCCCCAGGCTCTGTGGTGCCGTGGAAGCGGCGGCAGTGGACGCCGAGGGCCGGCCACAGCTTTCGGGGCTGGCCCCTTTGGCGTGGGAGAAATCCCCGGACGTTCGCAAGCCCCGTGCCGGCTTCGGGCAAAAAAACGCCCCCCGAGCGGGCCTCGTACGTCGGGGCCTAGGCGGCACAGGCGAGCCCGCAGCCCCAGGCTCTGTGGTGCCGTGGAAGCGGCGGCAGTGGACGCCGAGGGCCGGCCACAGCTTTCGGGGCTGGCCCCTTTGGTGTGGGAGAAATGGCCGGACGTTCGCAAGCCCCGTGCCGGCTTCGGGCAAAAAAACGCCCCCCGAGCGGGCCTCGTACGTCGGGGCCTAGGCGGCACAGGCGAGCCCGCAGCCCCAGGCTCTGTGGTGCCGTGGAAGCGGCGGCAGTGGACGCCGAGGGCTGGCCACAGCTTTCGGGGCTGGCCCCTTTGGCGTGGGAGAAATGCCGGACGTTCGCAAGCCCCGTGCCGGCTTCGGGCAAAAAAACGCCCCCTGAGCGGGCCTCGTACGTCGGGGCCTAGGCGGCACAGGCGAGCCCGCAGCCCCAGGCTCTGTGGTGCCGTGGAAGCGGCGGCAGTGGACGCCGAGGGCTGGCCACAGCTTTCGGGGCTGGCCCCTTTGGCGTGGGAGAAGTCCCCGGACGTTCGCAAGCCCCGTGCCGGCTTCGGGCAAAAAAACGCCCCCCGAGCGGGCCTCGTACGTCGGGGCCTAGGCGGCACAGGCGAGCCCGCAGCCCCAGGCTCTGTGGTGCCGTGGAAGCGGCGGCAGTGGACGCCGAGGGCTGGCCACAGCTTTCGGGGCTGGCCCCTTTGGCGTGGGAGAAATCCCCGGACGTTCGCAAGCCCCGTGCCGGCTTCGGGCAAAAAGACGCCCCCCGAGCGGGCCTCGTACGTCGGGGCCTAGGCGGCACAGGCGAGCCCGCAGCCCCAGTCTCTGTGGTGCCGTGGAAGCGGCGGCAGTGGGCGCCGAGGGCTGGCCACAGCTTTCGGGGCTGGCCCCTTTGGCGTGGGAGAAATGGCCGGACGTTCGCAAGCCCCGTGCCGGCTTCGGGCAAAAAAACGCCCCCCGAGCGGGCCTCGGACGTCGGGGCCTCAGCGGCACCGGTGACACCGCAGCCCCAGGCTCTGTGGTGCCGTGGAAGTGGCGGCAGTGGGCGCCGAGGGCTGGCCACAGCTTTTGGGGCTGGCCCCCTTGGCGTGGGAGAAATGGCCGGACGTTCGCAAGCCCCGTGCCGGCTTCGGGCAAAAAAACGCCCCCCGAGCGGGCCTCGTACGTCGGGGCCTAGGCGGCACAGGCGAGCCCGCAGCCCCAGGCTCTGTGGTGCCGTGGAAGCGGCGGCAGTGGACGCCGAGGGCCGGCCACAGCTTTCGGGGCTGGCCCCTTTGGCGTGGGAGAAGTCCCCGGACGTTCGCAAGCCCCGTGCCGGCTTCGGGCAAAAAAACGCCCCCCGAGCGGGCCTCGTACGTCGGGGCCTAGGCGGCACAGGCGAGCCCGCAGCCCCCAGGCTCTGTGGTGCCGTGGAAGCGGCGGCAGTGGACGCCGAGGGCCGGCCACAGCTTTCGGGGCTGGCCCCTTTGGCGTGGGAGAAATCCCCGGACGTTCGCAAGCCCCGTGCCGGCTTCGGGCAAAAAAACGCCCCCCGAGCGGGCCTCGTACGTCGGGGCCTAGGCGGCACCGGCGAGCCCGCAGCCCCAGGCTCTGTGGTGCCGTGGAAGCGGCGGCAGTGGACGCCGAGGGCCGGCCACAGCTTTCGGGGCTGGCCCCTTTGGCGTGGGAGAAATCCCCGGACGTTCGCAAGCCCCGTGCCGGCTTCGGGCAAAAAAAACGCCCCCTGAGCGGGCCTCGTACGTCGGGGCCTAGGCGGCACAGGCGAGCCCGCAGCCCCAGGCTCTGTGGTGCCGTGGAAGCGGCGGCAGTGGACGCCGAGGGCCGGCCACAGCTTTCGGGGCTGGCCCCTTTGGCGTGGGAGAAATCCCCGGACGTTCGCAAGCCCCGTGCCGGCTTCGGGCAAAAAAACGCCCCCCGAGCGGGCCTCGTACGTCGGGGCCTAGGCGGCACAGGCGAGCTCGCAGCCCCAGGCTCTGTGGTGCCGTGGAAGCGGCGGCAGTGGACGCCGAGGGCTGGCCACAGCTTTCGGGGCTGGCCCCCTTGGCGTGGGAGAAATGGCCGGACGTTCGCAAGCCCCGTGCCGGCTTCGGGCAAAAAAACGGCCCCGAGCGGGCCTCGGACGTCGGGGCCTCGGCGGCACCGGTGACACCGCAGCCCCAGGCTCTGTGGTGCCGTGGAAGCGGCGGCAGTGGGCGCCGAGGGCTGGCCACAGCTTTCGGGGCTGGCCCCTTTGGCGTGGGAGAAATCCCCGGACGTTCGCAAGCCCCGTGCCGGCTTCGGGCAAAAAAACGCCCCCCGAGCGGGCCTCGTACGTCGGGGCCTAGGCGGCACAGGCGAGCCCGCAGCCCCAGGCTCTGTGGTGCCGTGGAAGCGGCGGCAGTGGACGCCGAGGGCCGGCCACAGCTTTCGGGGCTGGCCCCTTTGGCGTGGGAGAAATGGCCGGACGTTCGCAAGCCCCGTGCCGGCTTCGGGCAAAAAAAACGCCCCCCGAGCGGGCCTCGTACGTCGGGGCCTAGGCGGCACAGGCGAGCCCGCAGCCCCAGGCTCTGTGGTGCCGTGGAAGCGGCGGCAGTGGACGCCGAGGGCCGGCCACAGCTTTCGGGGCTGGCCCCTTTGGCGTGGGAGAAATCCCCGGACGTTCGCAAGCCCCGTGCCGGCTTCGGGCAAAAAAAACGCCCCCCGAGCGGGCCTCGTACGTCGGGGCCTAGGCGGCACAGGCGAGCCCGCAGCCCCAGGCTCTGTGGTGCCGTGGAAGCGGCGGCAGTGGACGCCGAGGGCTGGCCACAGCTTTCGGGGCTGGCCCCTTTGGCGTGGGAGAAATGGCCGGACGTTCGCAAGCCCCTTGCCGGCTTCGGGCAAAAAAACGCCCCCGAGCGGGCCTCGTACGTCGGGGCCTAGGCGGCACAGGCGAGCTCGCAGCCCCAGGCTCTGTGGTGCCGTGGAAGCGGCGGCAGTGGACGCCGAGGGCTGGCCACAGCTTTCGGGGCTGGCCCCTTTGGCGTGGGAGAAATCCCCGGACGTTCGCAAGCCCCGTGCCGGCTTTGGGCAAAAAACGCCCCCCGAGCGGGCCTCGGACGTCGGGGCCTCAGCGGCACCGGTGACACCGCAGCCCCAGGCTCTGTGGTGCCGTGGAAGCGGCGGCAGTGGGCGCCGAGGGCTGGCCACAGCTTTCGGGGCTGGCCCCCTTGGCGTGGGAGAAATGGCCGGACGTTCGCAAGCCCCGTGCCGGCTTCGGGCAAAAAAACGGCCCCGAGCGGGCCTCGTACGACGGGGCCTCGGCGGCACCGGTGACACCGCAGCCCCAGGCTCTGTGGTGCCGTGGAAGCGGCGGCAGTGGACGCCGAGGGCTGGCCACAGCTTTCGGGGCTGGCCCCTTTGGCGTGGGAGAAATGGCCGGACGTTCGCAAGCCCCGTGCCGGCTTCGGGCAAAAAAAACGGCCCCGAGCGGGCCTCGGACGTCGGGGCCTCGGCGGCACCGGTGACACCGCAGCCCCAGGCTCTGTGGTGCCGTGGAAGCGGCGGCAGTGGGCGCCGAGGGCTGGCCACAGCTTTGGGGCTGGCCCCTTTGGCGTGGGAGAAATCCCCGGACGTTCGCAAGCCCCGTGCCGGCTTCGGGCAAAAAAAACGCCCCCCGAGCGGGCCTCGTACGTCGGGGCCTAGGCGGCACAGGCGAGCCCGCAGCCCCAGGCTCTGTGGTGCCGTGGAAGCGGCGGCAGTGGACGCCGAGGGCCGGCCACAGCTTTCGGGGCTGGCCCCTTTGGCGTGGGAGAAATGGCCGGACGTTCGCAAGCCCCGTGCCGGCTTCGGGCAAAAAAACGCCCCCCGAGTGGGCCTCGTACGTCGGGGCCTAGGCGGCACAGGCGAGCCCGCAGCCCCAGGCTCTGTGGTGCCGTGGAAGCGGCGGCAGTGGACGCCGAGGGCTGGCCACAGCTTTCGGGGCTGGCCCCTTTGGCGTGGGAGAAATCCCCGGACGTTCGCAAGCCCCGTGCCGGCTTCGGGCAAAAAAAACGCCCCCTGAGCGGGCCTCGTACGTCGGGGCCTAGGCGGCACAGGCGAGCCCGCAGCCCCAGGCTCTGTGGTGCCGTGGAAGCGGCGGCAGTGGACGCCGAGGGCCGGCCACAGCTTTCGGGGCTGGCCCCTTTGGCGTGGGAGAAATGGCCGGACGTTCGCAAGCCCCGTGCCGGCTTCGGGCAAAAAAACGCCCCCCGAGCGGGCCTCGTACGTCGGGGCCTAGGCGGCACCGGCGAGCCCGCAGCCCCAGGCTCTGTGGTGCCGTGGAAGCGGCGGCAGTGGACGCCGAGGGCTGGCCACAGCTTTCGGGGCTGGCCCCTTTGGCGTGGGAGAAATGGCCGGACGTTCGCAAGCCCCGTGCCGGCTTCGGGCAAAAAAACGTTCCCCGAGCGGGCCTCGTACGTCGGGGCCTAGGCGGCACAGGCGAGCCCGCAGCCCCAGGCTCTGTGGTGCCGTGGAAGCGGCGGCAGTGGACGCCGAGGGCCGGCCACAGCTTTCGGGGCTGGCCCCTTTGGCGTGGGAGAAATCCCCGGACGTTCGCAAGCCCCGTGCCGGCTTCGGGCAAAAAAACGCCCCCCGAGCGGGCCTCGTACGTCGGGGCCTAGGCGGCACAGGCGAGCCCGCAGCCCCAGGCTCTGTGGTGCCGTGGAAGCGGCGGCAGTGGACGCCGAGGGCTGGCCACAGCTTTCGGGGCTGGCCCCTTTGGCGTGGGAGAAATCCCCGGACGTTCGCAAGCCCCGTGCCGGCTTCGGGCAAAAAAACGCCCCCCGAGCGGGCCTCGTACGTCGGGGCCTAGGCGGCACAGGCGAGCCTGCAGCCCCAGGCTCTGTGGTGCCGTGGAAGCGGCGGCAGTGGACGCCGAGGGCTGGCCACAGCTTTCGGGGCTGGCCCCTTTGGCGTGGGAGAAATCCCCGGACGTTCGCAAGCCCCGTGCCGGCTTTGGGCAAAAAACGGCCCCGAGCGGGCCTCGGACGTCGGGGCCTCAGCGGCACCGGTGACACCGCAGCCCCAGGCTCTGTGGTGCCGTGGAAGCGGCGGGAGTGGGCGCCGAGGGCTGGCCACAGCTTTCGGGGCTGGCCCCCTTGGCGTGGGAGAAATGGCCGGACGTTCGCAAGCCCCGTGCCGGCTTCGGGCAAAAAAACGCCCCCCGAGCGGGCCTCGTACGTCGGGGCCTAGGCGGCACAGGCGAGCCCGCAGCCCCAGGCTCTGTGGTGCCGTGGAAGCGGCGGCAGTGGACGCCGAGGGCCGGCCACAGCTTTCGAGGCTGGCCGCTTTGGCGTGGGAGAAATGGCCGGACGTTCGCAAGCCCCGTGCCGGCTTCGGGCAAAAAAACCCCCCCCGAGCGGGCCTCGTACGTCGGGGCCTAGGCGGCACAGGCGAGCCCGCAGCCCCAGGCTCTGTGGTGCCGTGGAAGCGGCGGCAGTGGACGCCGAGGGCCGGCCACAGCTTTCGGGGCTGGCCCCTTTGGCGTGGGAGAAATGGCCGGACGTTCGCAAGCCCCGTGCCGGCTTCGGGCAAAAAAACGCCCCCCGAGCGGGCCTCGTACGTCGGGGCCTAGGCGGCACCGGCGAGCCCGCAGCCCCAGGCTCTGTGGTGCCGTGGAAGCGGCGGCAGTGGACGCCGAGGGCTGGCCACAGCTTTCGGGGCTGGCCCCTTTGGCGTGGGAGAAATCCCCGGACGTTCGCAAGCCCCGTGCCGGCTTTGGGCAAAAAACGGCCCCGAGCGGGCCTCGGACGTCGGGGGCCTCAGCGGCACCGGTGACACCGCAGCCCCAGGCTCTGTGGTGCCGTGGAAGCGGCGGCAGTGGGCGCCGAGGGCTGGCCACAAGCTTTCGGGGCTGGCCCCTTGGCGTGGGAGAAATGGCCGGACGTTCGCAAGCCCCGTGCCGGCTTCGGGCAAAAAAACGCCCCCCGAGCGGGCCTCGTACGTCGGGGCCTAGGCGGCACAGGCGAGCCCGCAGCCCCAGGCTCTGTGGTGCCGTGGAAGCGGCGGCAGTGGACGCCGAGGGCCGGCCACAGCTTTCGGGGCTGGCCCCTTTGGCGTGGGAGAAATCCCCGGACTTTCGCAAGCCCCGTGCCGGCTTCGGGCAAAAAAAACGCCCCCTGAGCGGGCCTCGTACGTCGGGGCCTAGGCGGCACAGGCGAGCCCGCAGCCCCAGGCTCTGTGGTGCCGTGGAAGCGGCGGCAGTGGACGCCGAGGGCCGGCCACAGCTTTCGGGGCTGGCCCCTTTGGCGTGGGAGAAATCCCCGGACGTTCGCAAGCCCCGTGCCGGCTTCGGGCAAAAAAACGCCCCCTGAGCGGGCCTCGTACGTCGGGGCCTAGGCGGCACAGGCGAGCCCGCAGCCCCAGGCTCTGTGGTGCCGTGGAAGCGGCGGCAGTGGACGCCGAGGGCTGGCACAGCTTTCGGGGCTGGCCCCTTTGGCGTGGGAGAAATGGCCGGACGTTCGCAAGCCCTGTGCCGGCTTCGGGCAAAAAAACGCCCCCCCGAGCGGGCCTCGTACGTCGGGGCCTAGGCGGCACAGGCGAGCCCGCAGCCCCAGGCTCTTGTGGTGCCGTGGAAGCGGCGGCAGTGGACGCCGAGGGCCGGCCACAGCTTTCGGGGCTGGCCCCTTTGGCGTGGGAGAAATCCCCGGACGTTCGCAAGCCCCGTGCCGGCTTCGGGCAAAAAAACGCCCCCCGAGCGGGCCTCGGACGTCGGGGCCTAGGCGGCACCGGTGACACCACAGCCCCAGGCTCTGTGGTGCCGTGGAAGCGGCGGCAGTGGACGCCGAGGGCTGGCCACAGCTTTCGGGGCTGGCCCCTTTGGCGTGGGAGAAATCCCCGGACGTTCGCAAGCCCCGTGCCGGCTTTGGTCAAAAAACGGCCCCGAGCGGGCCTCGGACGTCGGGGCCTCAGCAGCACCGGTGACACCGCAGCCCCAGGCTCTGTGGTGCCGTGGAAGTGGCGGCAGTGGGCGCCGAGGGCTGGCCACAGCTTTCGGGGCTGGCCCCCTTGGCGTGGGAGAAATGGCTGGACGTTCGCAAGCCCCGTGCCGGCTTCGGGCAAAAAAACGCCCCCCGAGCGGGCCTCGTACGTCGGGGCCTAGGCGGCACAGGCGAGCCCGCAGCCCCAGGCTCTATGGTGCCGTGGAAGCGGCGGCAGTGGACGCCGAGGGCTGGCCACAGCTTTCGGGGCTGGCCCCTTTGGCGTGGGAGAAATCCCCGGACGTTCGCAAGCCCCGTGCCGGCTTCGGGCAAAAAAAACGCCCCCCCGAGCGGGCCTCGTACGTCGGGGCCTAGGCGGCACAGGCGAGCCCGCAGCCCCAGGCTCTGTGGTGCCGTGGAAGCGGCGGCAGTGGACGCCGAGGGCCGGCCACAGCTTTCGGGGCTGGCCCCTTTGGCGTGGGAGAAATCCCCGGACGTTCGCAAGCCCCGTGCCGGCTTTGGGCAAAAAACGGCCCCGAGCGGGCCTCGGACGTCGGGGCCTCAGCGGCACCGGTGACACCGCAGCCCCAGGCTCTGTGGTGCCGTGGAAGCGGCGGCAGTGGGCGCCGAGGGCTGGCCACAGCTTTCGGGGCTGGCCCCTTTGGCGTGGGAGAAATCCCCGGACGTTCGCAAGCCCCGTGCCGGCTTCGGGCAAAAAAAACGCCCCCCGAGCGGGCCTCGGACGTCGGGGCCTAGGCGGCACAGGCGAGCCCGCAGCCCCAGGCTCTGTGGTGCCGTGGAAGCGGCGGCAGTGGACGCCGAGGGCCGGCCACAGCTTTCGGGGCTGGCCCCTTTGGCGTGGGAGAAATCCCCGGACGTTCGCAAGCCCCGTGCCGGCTTCGGGCAAAAAAAACGCCCCCCGAGCGGGCCTCGTATGTCGGGGCCTAGGCGGCACAGGCGAGCCCGCAGCCCCAGGCTCTGTGGTGCCGTGGAAGCGGCGGCAGTGGACGCCGAGGGCCGGCCACAGCTTTCGGTGCTGGCCCCTTTGGCGTGGGAGAAATGGCCGGACGTTCGCAAGCCCCGTGCCGGCTTCGGGCAAAAAAACGCCCCCCGAGCGGGCCTCGTACGTCGGGGCCTAGGCGGCACAGGCGAGCCCGCAGCCCCAGGCTCTGTGGTGCCGTGGAAGCGGCGGCAGTGGATGCCGAGGGCCGGCCACAGCTTTCGGGGCTGGCCCCTTTGGCGTGGGAGAAATGGCCGGACGTTCGCAAGCCCCGTGCCGGCTTCGGGCAAAAAAACGCCCCCCGAGCGGGCCTCGTACGTCGGGGCCTAGGCGGCACAGGCGAGCCCGCAGCCCCAGGCTCTGTGGTGCCGTGGAAGCGGCGGCAGTGGACGCCGAGGGCTGGCCACAGCTTTCGGGGCTGGCCCCTTTGGCGTGGGAAAAATCCCCGGACGTTCGCAAGCCCCGTGCCGGCTTCGGGCAAAAAAACGCCCCCCGAGCGGGCCTCGTACGTCGGGGCCTAGGCGGCACAGGCGAGCCCGCAGCCCCAGGCTCTGTGGTGCCGTGGAAGCGGCGGCAGTGGGGGCCGAGGGGCTGGCCACAGCTTTCGGGACTGGCCCCCTTGGCGTGGGAGAAATGGCCGGACGTTCGCAAGCCCCGTGCCGGCTTCGGGCAAAAAACGCCCCCCGAGCGGGCCTCGTACGTCGGGGCCTAGGCGGCACAGGCGAGCCCGCAGCCCCAGGCTCTGTGGTGCCGTGGAAGCGGCGGCAGTGGACGCCGAGGGCCGGCCACAGCTTTCGGGGCTGGCCCCTTTGGCGTGGGAGAAATCCCCGGACGTTCGCAAGCCCCGTGCCGGCTTCGGGCAAAAAAACGCCCCCCGAGCGGGCCTCGTACGTCGGGGCCTAGGCGGCACAGGCGAGCCCGCAGCCCCAGGCTCTGTGGTGCCGTGGAAGCGGCGGCAGTGGACGCCGAGGGCTGGCCACAGCTTTCGGGGCTGGCCCCTTTGGCGTGGGAGAAATCCCCGGACGTTCGCAAGCCCCGTGCCGGCTTCGGGCAAAAAAAACGCCCCCGAGCGGGCCTCGTACGTCGGGGCCTAGGCGGCACAGGCGAGCCCGCAGCCCCAGGCTCTGTGGTGCCGTGGAAGCGGCGGCAGTGGGCGCCGAGGGCTGGCCACAGCTTTCGGGGCTGGCCCCTTTGGCGTGGGAGAAATGGCCGGACGTTCGCAAGCCCCGTGCCGGCTTCGGGCAAAAAAAACGCCCCCCGAGCGGGCCTCGGACGTCGGGGCCTAGGCGGCACCGGTGACACCACAGCCCCAGGCTCTGTGGTGCCGTGGAAGCGGCGGCAGTGGACGCCGAGGGCTGGCCACAGCTTTCGGGGCTGGCCCCTTTGGCGTGGGAGAAATCCCCGGACGTTCGCAAGCCCCGTGCCGGCTTCGGTCAAAAAACGGCCCCGAGCGGGCCTCGGACGTCGGGGCCTCAGCAGCACCGGTGACACCCGCAGCCCCAGGCTCTGTGGTGCCGTGGAAGTGGCGGCAGTGGGCGCCGAGGGCTGGCCACAGCTTTCGGGGCTGGCCCCCTTGGCGTGGGAGAAATGGCCGGACGTTCGCAAGCCCCGTGCCGGCTTCGGGCAAAAAAACGCCCCCCGAGCGGGCCTCGTACGTCGGGGCCTAGGCGGCACAGGCGAGCCCGCAGCCCCAGGCTCTATGGTGCCGTGGAAGCGGCGGCAGTGGACGCCGAGGGCTGGCCACAGCTTTCGGGGCTGGCCCCTTTGGCGTGGGAGAAATCCCCGGACGTTCGCAAGCCCCGTGCCGGCTTCGGGCAAAAAAACGCCCCCCGAGCGGGCCTCGTACGTCGGGGCCTAGGCGGCACAGGCGAGCCCGCAGCCCCAGGCTCTGTGGTGCCGTGGAAGCGGCGGCAGTGGACGCCGAGGGCCGGCCACAGCTTTCGAGGCTGGCCCCTTTGGCGTGGGAGAAATGGCCGGACGTTCGCAAGCCCCGTGCCGGCTTCGGGCAAAAAAACCCCCCCCGAGCGGGCCTCGTACGTCGGGGCCTAGGCGGCACAGGCGAGCCCGCAGCCCCAGGCTCTGTGGTGCCGTGGAAGCGGCGGCAGTGGACGCCGAGGGCCGGCCACAGCTTTCGGGGCTGGCCCCTTTGGCGTGGGAGAAATCCCCGGACGTTCGCAAGCCCCGTGCCGGCTTCGGGCAAAAAAACGCCCCCCGAGCGGGCCTCGTACGTCGGGGCCTAGGCGGCACCGGCGAGCCCGCAGCCCCAGGCTCTGTGGTGCCGTGGAAGCGGCGGCAGTGGACGCCGAGGGCTGGCCACAGCTTTCGGGGCTGGCCCCTTTGGCGTGGGAGAAATCCCCGGACGTTCGCAAGCCCCGTGCCGGCTTCGGTCAAAAAACGGCCCCGAGCGGGCCTCGGACGTCGGGGCCTCAGCAGCACCGGTGACACCGCAGCCCCAGGCTCTGTGGTGCCGTGGAAGTGGCGGCAGTGGGCGCCGAGGGCTGGCCACAGCTTTCGGGGCTGGCCCCCTTGGCGTGGGAGAAATGGCCGGACGTTCGCAAGCCCCGTGCCGGCTTCGGGCAAAAAAACGCCCCCCGAGCGGGCCTCGTACGTCGGGGCCTAGGCGGCACAGGCGAGCCCGCAGCCCCAGGCTCTGTGGTGCCGTGGAAGCGGCGGCAGTGGACGCCGAGGGCTGGCCACAGCTTTCGGGGCTGGCCCCTTTGGCGTGGAGAAATCCCCGGACGTTCGCAAGCCCCGTGCCGGCTTCGGGCAAAAAAAACGCCCCCCGAGCGGGCCTCGTACGTCGGGGCCTAGGCGGCACAGGCGAGCCCGCAGCCCCAGGCTCTGTGGTGCCGTGGAAGCGGCGGCAGTGGACGCCGAGGGCCGGCCACAGCTTTCGAGGCTGGCCCCTTTGGCGTGGGAGAAATGGCCGGACGTTCGCAAGCCCCGTGCCGGCTTCGGGCAAAAAAAACCCCCCCCGAGCGGGCCTCGTACGTCGGGGCCTAGGCGGCACAGGCGAGCCCGCAGCCCCAGGCTCTGTGGTGCCGTGGAAGCGGCGGCAGTGGACGCCGAGGGCCGGCCACAGCTTTCGGGGCTGGCCCCTTTGGCGTGGGAGAAATGGCCGGACGTTCGCAAGCCCCGTGCCGGCTTCGGGCAAAAAAAACGCCCCCCGAGCGGGCCTCGTACGTCGGGGCCTAGGCGGCACCGGCGAGCCCGCAGCCCCAGGCTCTGTGGTGCCGTGGAAGCGGCGGCAGTGGACGCCGAGGGCTGGCCACAGCTTTCGGGGCTGGCCCCTTTGGCGTGGGAGAAATCCCCGGACGTTCGCAAGCCCCGTGCCGGCTTTGGGCAAAAAACGGCCCCGAGCGGGCCTCGGACGTCGGGGCCTCAGCGGCACCGGTGACACCGCAGCCCCAGGCTCTGTGGTGCCGTGGAAGCGGCGGCAGTGGGCGCCGAGGGCTGGCCACAGCTTTCGGGGCTGGCCCCTTGGCGTGGGAGAAATGGCCGGACGTTCGCAAGCCCCGTGCCGGCTTCGGGCAAAAAAACGCCCCCCGAGCGGGCCTCGTACGTCGGGGCCCTAGGCGGCACAGGCGAGCCCGCAGCCCAGGCTCTGTGGTGCCGTGGAAGCGGCGGCAGTGGACGCCGAGGGGCCGGCCACAGCTTTCGGGGCTGGCCCCTTTGGCGTGGGAGAAATCCCCGGACGTTCGCAAGCCCCGTGCCGGCTTCGGGCAAAAAAAACGCCCCCGAGCGGGCCTCGTACGTCGGGGCCTAGGCGGCACAGGCGAGCCCGCAGCCCCAGGCTCTGTGGTGCCGTGGAAGCGGCGGCAGTGGACGCCGAGGGCTGGCCACAGCTTTCGGGGCTGGCCCCTTTGGCGTGGGAGAAATCCCCGGACGTTCGCAAGCCCCGTGCCGGCTTCGGGCAAAAAAACGCCCCCCGAGCGGGCCTCGTACGTCGGGGCCTAGGCGGCACCGGTGACACCACAGCCCCAGGCTCTGTGGTGCCGTGGAAGCGGCGGCAGTGGACGCCGAGGGCTGGCCACAGCTTTCGGGGCTGGCCCCTTTGGCGTGGGAGAAATCCCCGGACGTTCGCAAGCCCCGTGCCGGCTTCGGTCAAAAAACGGCCCCGAGCGGGCCTCGGACGTCGGGGCCTCAGCAGCACCGGTGACACCGCAGCCCCAGGCTCTGTGGTGCCGTGGAAGTGGCGGCAGTGGGCGCCGAGGGCTGGCCACAGCTTTCGGGGCTGGCCCCCTTGGCGTGGGAGAAATGGCTGGACGTTCGCAAGCCCCGTGCCGGCTTCGGGCAAAAAAACGCCCCCCGAGCGGGCCTCGTACGTCGGGGCCTAGGCGGCACAGGCGAGCCCGCAGCCCCAGGCTCTATGGTGCCGTGGAAGCGGCGGCAGTGGACGCCGAGGGCTGGCCACAGCTTTCGGGGCTGGCCCCTTTGGCGTGGGAGAAATCCCCGGACGTTCGCAAGCCCCGTGCCGGCTTCGGGCAAAAAAACGCCCCCCGAGCGGGCCTCGTACGTCGGGGCCTAGGCGGCACAGGCGAGCCCGCAGCCCCAGGCTCTGTGGTGCCGTGGAAGCGGCGGCAGTGGACGCCGAGGGCCGGCCACAGCTTTCGGGGCTGGCCCCTTTGGCGTGGAGAAATCCCCGGACGTTCGCAAGCCCCGTGCCGGCTTTGGGCAAAAAACGGCCCCGAGCGGGCCTCGGACGTCGGGGCCTCAGCGGCACCGGTGACACCGCAGCCCCAGGCTCTGTGGTGCCGTGGAAGCGGCGGCAGTGGGCGCCGAGGGCTGGCCACAGCTTTCGGGGCTGGCCCCTTTGGCGTGGGAGAAATCCCCGGACGTTCGCAAGCCCCGTGCCGGCTTCGGGCAAAAAAACGCCCCCCGAGCGGGCCTCGGACGTCGGGGCCTAGGCGGCACAGGCGAGCCCGCAGCCCCAGGCTCTGTGGTGCCGTGGAAGCGGCGGCAGTGGACGCCGAGGGCCGGCCACAGCTTTCGGGGCTGGCCCCTTTGGCGTGGGAGAAATCCCCGGACGTTCGCAAGCCCCGTGCCGGCTTCGGGCAAAAAAACGCCCCCCGAGCGGGCCTCGTACGTCGGGGCCTAGGCGGCACAGGCGAGCCCGCAGCCCCAGGCTCTGTGGTGCCGTGGAAGCGGCGGCAGTGGACGCCGAGGGCTGGCCACAGCTTTCGGGGCTGGCCCCTTTGGCGTGGGAGAAATGGCCGGACGTTCGCAAGCCCCGTGCCGGCTTCGGGCAAAAAAACGCCCCCCGAGCGGGCCTCGTACGTCGGGGCCTAGGCGGCACAGGCGAGCCCCGCAGCCCCAGGCTCTGTGGTGCCGTGGAAGCGGCGGCAGTGGACGCCGAGGGCCGGCCACAGCTTTCGGGGCTGGCCCCTTTGGCGTGGGAGAAATCCCCGGACGTTCGCAAGCCCCGTGCCGGCTTCGGGCAAAAAAACGCCCCCCGAGCGGGCCTCGTACGTCGGGGCCTAGGCGGCACAGGCGAGCCCGCAGCCCCAGGCTCTGTGGTGCCGTGGAAGCGGCGGCAGTGGACGCCGAGGGCCGGCCACAGCTTTCGGGGCTGGCCCCTTTGGCGTGGGAGAAATGGCCGGACGTTCGCAAGCCCCGTGCCGGCTTCGGGCAAAAAAACGCCCCCCCGAGCGGGCCTCGTACGTCGGGGCCTAGGCGGCACAGGCGAGCCCGCAGCCCCAGGCTCTGTGGTGCCGTGGAAGCGGCGGCAGTGGACACCGAGGGCTGGCCACAGCTTTCGGGGCTGGCCCCTACACCGAGGGCTGGCCACAGCTTTCGGGGGCTGGCCCCTTTGGCGTGGGAGAAATCCCCGGACGTTCGCAAGCCCCGTGCCGGCTTCGGGCAAAAAAAACGCCCCCCTGAGCGGGCCTCGTACGTCGGGGCCTAGGCGGCACAGGCGAGCCCGCAGCCCCAGGCTCTGTGGTGCCGTGGAAGCGGCGGCAGTGGACGCCGAGGGCCGGCCACAGCTTTCGGGGCTGGCCCCTTTGGCGTGGGAGAAATGCCGGGACGTTCGCAAGCCCCGTGCCGTCTTCGGGCAAAAAAACGCCCCCCGAGCGGGCCTCGTACGTCGGGGCCTAGGCGGCACAGGCGAGCCCGCAGCCCCAGGCTCTGTGGTGCCGTGGAAGCGGCGGCAGTGGACGCCGAGGGCTGGCCACAGCTTTCGGGGCTGGCCCCTTTGGCGTGGGAGAAATGGCCGGACGTTCGCAAGCCCCGTGCCGGCTTCGGGCAAAAAAAACGCCCCCCGAGCGGGCCTCGTACGTCGGGGCCTAGGCGGCACAGGCGAGCCCGCAGCCCCAGGCTCTGTGGTGCCGTGGAAGCGGTGGCAGTGGGCGCCGAGGGCTGGCCACAGCTTTCGGGGCTGGCCCCCTTGACGTGGGAGAAATGGCCGGACGTTCGCAAGCCCCGTGCCGGCTTCGGGCAAAAAAAACGCCCCCCGAGCGGGCCTCGTACGTCGGGGCCTAGGCGGCACAGGCGAGCCCGCATCCCCAGACTCTGTGGTGCCGTGGAAGCGGCGGCAGTGGGCGCCGAGGGCTGGCCACAGCTTTCGGGGCTGGCCCCCTTGGCGTGGGAGAAATGGCCGGACGTTCGCAAGCCCTGTGCCGCCTTCGGGCAAAAAATGGCCCCGAGCGGGCCTCGGACGTCGGGGCCTAGGGCGGCACAGGCGAGCCCGCAGCCCCAGGCTCTGTGGTGCCGTGGAAGCGGCGGCAGTGGACGCCGAGGGCTGGCCACAGCTTTCGGGGCTGGCCCCCTTGGCGTGGGAGAAATGGCCGGACGTTCGCAAGCCCCGTGCCGGCTTCGGGCAAAAAAAACGGCCCCGAGCGGGCCTCGGACGTCGGGGCCTCGGCGGCACCGGTGACACCGCAGCCCCAGGCTCTGTGGTGCCGTGGAAGCGGCGGCAGTGGGCGCCGAGGGCTGGCCACAGCTTTCGGGGCTGGCCCCCTTGGCGTGGGAGAAATCCCCGGACGTTCGCAAGCCCCGTGCCGGCTTCGGGCAAAAAACGGCCCCGAGCGGGCCTCGGACGTCGGGGCCTAGGCGGCACCGGTGACACCGCAGCCCCAGGCTCTGTGGTGCCGTGGAAGCGGCGGCAGTGGGCGCCGAAGGCTGGCCACAGCTTTCGGGGCTGGCCCCCTTGGCGTGGGAGAAATGGCCGGACGTTCGCAAGCCCCGTGCCGGCTTCGGGCAAAAAACGGCCCCGAGCGGGCCTCGGACGTCGGGGCCCTCGGCGGCACCGGTGACACTGCAGCCCCAGGCTCTGTGGTGCCGTGGAAGCTGCGGCAGTGGGCGCCGAGGGCTGGCCACAGCTTTCGGGGCTGGCCCCCTTGGCGTGGGAGAAATGGCCGGACGTTCGCAAGCCCCGTGCCGGCTTCGGGCAAAAAACGGCCCCGAGCGGGCCTTGAACGTCGGGGCCTCGGCGGCACCGGTGACACCGCAGCCCCAGGCTCTGTGGTGCCGTGGAAGCGGCGGCAGTGGGCGCCGAGGGTTGGCCACAGCTTTCGGGGCTGGCCCCCTTGGCGTGGGAGAAATGGCCGGACGTTCGCAAGCCCCGTGCCGGCTTCGGGCAAAAAACGGCCCCGAGCGGGCCTCGGACGTCGGGGCCTCGGCGGCACCGGTGACACCGCAGCCCCAGGCTCTGTGGTGCCGTGGAAGCGGCGGCAGTGGGCGCCGAGGGCTGGCCACAGCTTTCGGGGCTGGCCCCCTTGGCGTGGGAGAAATGGCCGGACGTTCGCAAGCCCCGTGCCGGCTTCGGGCAAAAAACGGCCCCGAGCGGGCCTCGGACGTCGGGGCCTCGGCGCAGGCACCGGTGACACCGCAGCCCCAGGCTCTGTGGTGCCGTGGAAGCGGCGGCAGTGGGCGCCGAGGGCTGGCACAGCTTTCGGGGCTGGCCTCCTTGGCGTGGGAGAAATCGCCGCAAATTGGCAAGCCCCGTGCCGGCTTCGGGCAAAAAACGGCCCCGAGCGGGCCTCGGACGTCGGGGCCTCGGCGGCACCGGTGACACCGCAGCCCCAGGCTCTGTGGTGCCGTGGAAGCGGCGGCAGTGGGCGCCGAGGGCTGGCCACAGCTTTCGGGGCTGGCCCCCTTGGCGTGGGAGAAATCCCCGGACGTTCGCAAGCCCCGTGCCGGCTTTGGGCAAAAAACGGCCCCGAGCGGGCCTCGGACGTCGGGGCCTCAGCGGCACCGGTGACACCGCAGCCCCAGGCTCTGTGGTGCCGTGGAAGCGGCGGGAGGTGGGCGCCGAGGGCTGGCCACAGCTTTCGGGGCTGGCCCCCTTGGCGTGGGAGAAATGGGACGTTCGCAAGCCCCGTGCCGGCTTCGGGCAAAAAAACGCCCCCCGAGCGGGCCTCGTACGTCGGGGCCTAGGCGGCACAGGCGAGCCCGCAGCCCCAGGCTCTGTGGTGCCGTGGAAGCGGCGGCAGTGGACGCCGAGGGCCGGCCACAGCTTTCGAGGCTGGCCCCTTTGGCGTGGGAGAAATCCCCGGACGTTCGCAAGCCCCGTGCCGGCTTCGGGCAAAAAAAACGCCCCCCGAGCGGGCCTCGTACGTCGGGGCCTAGGCGGCACCGGCGAGCCCGCAGCCCCAGGCTCTGTGGTGCCGTGGAAGCGGCGGCAGTGGGCGCCGAGGGCTGGCCACAGCTTTCGGGGCTGGCCCCCTTGGCGTGGGAGAAATCCCTGGACGTTCGCAAGCCCTGTGCCGCCTTCGGGCAAAAAATGGCCCCGAGCGGGCGTCGTACGTCGGGGCCTAGGCGGCACAGGCGAACCCGCAGCCCCAGGCTCTGTGGTGCCGTGGAAGCGGCGGCAGTGGGGGCCGAGGGCTGGCCACAGCTTTCGGGACTGGCCCCCTTGGCGTGGGAGAAATGGCCGGACGTTCGCAAGCCCCGTGCCGGCTTCGGGCAAAAAAAACGCCCCCCGAGCGGGCCTCGTACGTCGGGGCCTAGGCGGCACAGGCGAGCCCGCATCCCCAGGCTCTGTGGTGCCGTGGAAGCGGCGGCAGTGGGCGCCGAGGGCTGGCCACAGCTTTCGGGGCTGGCCCCCTTGGCGTGGGAGAAATCCCCGGACGTTCGCAAGCCCCGTGCCGGCTTCGGGCAAAAAAAACGGCCCCGAGCGGGCCTCGGACGTCGGGGCCTCGGCGGCACCGGTGACACCGCAGCCCCAGGCTCTGTGGTGCCGTGGAAGCGGCGGCAGTGGGCGCCGAGGGCTGGCCACAGCTTTCGGGGCTGGCCCCCTTGGCGTGGGAGAAATGGCCGGACGTTCGCAAGCCCCGTGCCGGCTTCGGGCAAAAAATGGCCCCGAGCGGGCCTCGTACGTCGGGGCCTAGGCGGCACAGGCGAGCCCGCAGCCCCAGGCTCTGTGGTGCCGTGGAAGCGGCGGCAGTGGGGGCCGAGGGCTGGCCACAGCTTTCGGGGCTGGCCCCCTTGGCGTGGGAGAAATCCCCGGACGTTCGCAAGCCCCGTGCCGGCTTCGGGCAAAAAAAACGGCCCCGAGCGGGCCTCGGACGTCGGGGCCTCGGCGGCACCGGTGACACCGCAGCCCCAGGCTCTGTGGTGCCGTGGAAGCGGCGGCAGTGGGCGCCGAGGGCTGGCCACAGCTTTCGGGGCTGGCCCCCTTGGCGTGGGAGAAATCCCCGGACGTTCGCAAGCCCCGTGCCGGCTTCGGGCAAAAAACGGCCCCGAGCGGGCCTCGGACGTCGGGGCCTAGGCGGCACCGGTGACACCGCAGCCCCAGGCTCTGTGGTGCCGTGGAAGCTGCGGCAGTGGGCGCCGAGGGCTGGCCACAGCTTTCGGGGCTGGCCCCTTTGGCGTGGGAGAAATCCCCGGACGTTCGCAAGCCCCGTGCCGGCTTCGGGCAAAAAAACGCCCCCCGAGCGGGCCTCGTACGTCGGGGCCTAGGCGGCACAGGCGAGCCCGCAGCCCCAGGCTCTGTGGTGCCGTGGAAGCGGCGGCAGTGGACGCCGAGGGCCGGCCACAGCTTTCGGGGCTGGCCCCTTTGGCGTGGGAGAAATGGCCGGACGTTCGCAAGCCCCGTGCCGGCTTCGGGCAAAAAAAACGCCCCCCGAGCGGGCCTCGTACGTCGGGGCCTAGGCGGCACAGGCGAGCCCGCAGCCCCAGGCTCTGTGGTGCCGTGGAAGCGGCGGCAGTGGACGCCGAGGGCCGGCCACAGCTTTCGGGGCTGGCCCCTTTGGCGTGGGAGAAATGGCCGGACGTTCGCAAGCCCCGTGCCGGCTTCGGGCAAAAAAACGCCCCCCGAGCGGGCCTCGTACGTCGGGGCCTAGGCGGCTCAGGCGAGCCCGCAGCCCCAGGCTCTGTGGTTCCGTGGAAGCGGCGGCAGTGGACGCCGAGGGCCGGCCACAGCTTTCGGGGCTGGCCCCTTTGGCGTGGGAGAAATCCCCGGACGTTCGCAAGCCCCGTGCCGGCTTCGGGCAAAAAAACGCCCCCCGAGCGGGCCTCGTACGTCGGGGTCTAGGCGGCACAGGCGAGCCCGCAGCCCCAGGCTCTGTGGTGCCGTGGAAGCGGCGGCAGTGGACGCCGAGGGCTGGCCACAGCTTTCGGGGCTGGCCCCTTTGGCGTGGGAGAAATCCCCGGACGTTCGCAAGCCCCGTGCCGGCTTCGGGCAAAAAAAACGCCCCCCGAGCGGGCCTCGTACGTCGGGGCCTAGGCGGCACCGGTGACACCACAGCCCCAGGCTCTGTGGTGCCGTGGAAGCGGCGGCAGTGGACGCCGAGGGCTGGCCACAGCTTTCGGGGCTGGCCCCTTTGGCGTGGGAGAAATCCCCGGACGTTCGCAAGCCCCGTGCCGGCTTCGGTCAAAAAACGGCCCCGAGCGGGCCTCGGACGTCGGGGCCTCAGCAGCACCGGTGACACCGCAGCCCCAGGCTCTGTGGTGCCGTGGAAGTGGCGGCAGTGGGCGCCGAGGGCTGGCCACAGCTTTCGGGGCTGGCCCCCTTGGCGTGGGAGAAATGGCCGGACGTTCGCAAGCCCCGTGCCGGCTTCGGGCAAAAAAACGCCCCCCGAGCGGGCCTCGTACGTCGGGGCCTAGGCGGCACAGGCGAGCCCGCAGCCCCAGGCTCTATGGTGCCGTGGAAGCGGCGGCAGTGGACGCCGAGGGCTGGCCACAGCTTTCGGGGCTGGCCCCTTTGGCGTGGGAGAAATCCCCGGACGTTCGCAAGCCCCGTGCCGGCTTCGGGCAAAAAAAACGCCCCCCGAGCGGGCCTCGTACGTCGGGGCCTAGGCGGCACAGGCGAGCCCGCAGCCCCAGGCTCTGTGGTGCCGTGGAAGCGGCGGCAGTGGACGCCGAGGGCCGGCCACAGCTTTCGAGGCTGGCCCCTTTGGCGTGGGAGAAATGGCCGGACGTTCGCAAGCCCCGTGCCGGCTTCGGGCAAAAAAACCCCCCCCGAGCGGGCCTCGTACGTCGGGGCCTAGGCGGCACAGGCGAGCCCGCAGCCCCAGGCTCTGTGGTGCCGTGGAAGCGGCGGCAGTGGACGCCGAGGGCCGGCCACAGCTTTCGGGGCTGGCCCCTTTGGCGTGGGAGAAATCCCTGGACGTTCGCAAGCCCCGTGCCGGCTTCGGGCAAAAAAACGCCCCCCGAGCGGGCCTCGTACGTCGGGGCCTAGGCGGCACCGGCGAGCCCGCAGCCCCAGGCTCTGTGGTGCCGTGGAAGCGGCGGCAGTGGACGCCGAGGGCTGGCCACAGCTTTCGGGGCTGGCCCCTTTGGCGTGGGAGAAATCCCCGGACGTTCGCAAGCCCCGTGCCGGCTTTGGGCAAAAAACGGCCCCGAGCGGGCCTCGGACGTCGGGGCCTCAGCGGCACCGGTGACACCGCAGCCCCAGGCTCTGTGGTGCCGTGGAAGCGGCGGCAGTGGGCGCCGAGGGCTGGCCACAGCTTTCGGGGCTGGCCCCTTGGCGTGGGAGAAATGGCCGGACGTTCGCAAGCCCCGTGCCGGCTTCGGGCAAAAAAAACGCCCCCCGAGCGGGCCTCGTACGTCGGGGCCTAGGCGGCACCGGTGACACCACAGCCCCAGGCTCTGTGGTGCCGTGGAAGCGGCGGCAGTGGACGCCGAGGGCTGGCCACAGCTTTCGGGGCTGGCCCCTTTGGCGTGGGAGAAATCCCCGGACGTTCGCAAGCCCCGTGCCGGCTTCGGTCAAAAAACGGCCCCGAGCGGGCCTCGGACGTCGGGGCCTCAGCAGCACCGGTGACACCGCAGCCCCAGGCTCTGTGGTGCCGTGGAAGTGGCGGCAGTGGGCGCCGAGGGCTGGCCACAGCTTTCGGGGCTGGCCCCCTTGGCGTGGGAGAAATGGCCGGACGTTCGCAAGCCCCGTGCCGGCTTCGGGCAAAAAAACGCCCCCCGAGCGGGCCTCGTACGTCGGGGCCTAGGCGGCACAGGCGAGCCCGCAGCCCCAGGCTCTATGGTGCCGTGGAAGCGGCGGCAGTGGACGCCGAGGGCTGGCCACAGCTTTCGGGGCTGGCCCCTTTGGCGTGGGAGAAATCCCCGGACGTTCGCAAGCCCCGTGCCGGCTTCGGGCAAAAAAACGCCCCCCGAGCGGGCCTCGTACGTCGGGGCCTAGGCGGCACAGGCGAGCCCGCAGCCCCAGGCTCTGTGGTGCCGTGGAAGCGGCGGCAGTGGACGCCGAGGGCCGGCCACAGCTTTCGAGGCTGGCCCCTTTGGCGTGGGAGAAATGGCCGGACGTTCGCAAGCCCCGTGCCGGCTTCGGGCAAAAAAACGCCCCCCGAGCGGGCCTCGTACGTCGGGGCCTAGGCGGCACAGGCGAGCCCGCAGCCCCAGGCTCTGTGGTGCCGTGGAAGCGGCGGCAGTGGACGCCGAGGGCTGGCCACAGCTTTCGGGGCTGGCCCCTTTGGCGTGGGAGAAATGGCCGGACGTTCGCAAGCCCCGTGCCGGCTTCGGGCAAAAAAACGCCCCCCGAGCGGGCCTCGTACGTCGGGGCCTAGGCGGCACCGGCGAGCCCGCAGCCCCAGGCTCTGTGGTGCCGTGGAAGCGGCGGCAGTGGACGCCGAGGGCTGGCCACAGCTTTCGGGGCTGGCCCCTTTGGCGTGGGAGAAATCCCCGGACGTTCGCAAGCCCCGTGCCGGCTTCGGGCAAAAAAACGCCCCCGAGCGGGCCTCGTACGTCGGGGCCTAGGCGGCACAGGCGAGCCCGCAGCCCCAGGCTCTGTGGTGCCGTGGAAGCGGCGGCAGTGGACGCCGAGGGCTGGCCACAGCTTTCGGGGCTGGCCCCTTTGGCGTGGGAGAAATCCCCGGACGTTCGCAAGCCCCGTGCCGGCTTCGGGCAAAAAAACGCCCCCCGAGCGGGCCTCGTACGTCGGGGCCTAGGCGGCACCGGCGAGCCCGCAGCCCCAGGCTCTGTGGTGCCGTGGAAGCGGCGGCAGTGGACGCCGAGGGCCGGCCACAGCTTTCGGGGCTGGCCCCTTTGGCGTGGGAGAAATCCCCGGACGTTCGCAAGCCCCGTGCCGGCTTCGGGCAAAAAAAACGCCCCCCGAGCGGGCCTCGTACGTCGGGGCCTAGGCGGCACAGGCGAGCCCGCAGCCCCAGGCTCTGTGGTGCCGTGGAAGCGGCGGCAGTGGACGCCGAGGGCTGGCCACAGCTTTCGGGGCTGGCCCCTTTGGCGTGGGAGAAATTCCCGGACGTTCGCAAGCCCCGTGCCGGCTTCGGGCAAAAAAAACGCCCCCCGAGCGGGCCTCGTACGTCGGGGCCTAGGCGGCACCGGTGACACCACAGCCCCAGGCTCTGTGGTGCCGTGGAAGCGGCGGCAGTGGACGCCGAGGGCTGGCCACAGCTTTCGGGGCTGGCCCCTTTGGCGTGGGAGAAATCCCCGGACGTTCGCAAGCCCCGTGCCGGCTTCGGTCAAAAAACGGCCCCGAGCGGGCCTCGGACGTCGGGGCCTCAGCAGCACCGGTGACACCGCAGCCCCAGGCTCTGTGGTGCCGTGGAAGTGGCGGCAGTGGGCGCCGAGGGCTGGCCACAGCTTTCGGGGCTGGCCCCCTTGGCGTGGGAGAAATGGCCGGACGTTCGCAAGCCCCGTGCCGGCTTCGGGCAAAAAAACGCCCCCCGAGCGGGCCTCGTACGTCGGGGCCTAGGCGGCACAGGCGAGCCCGCAGCCCCAGGCTCTATGGTGCCGTGGAAGCGGCGGCAGTGGACGCCGAGGGCTGGCCACAGCTTTCGGGGCTGGCCCCTTTGGCGTGGGAGAAATCCCCGGACGTTCGCAAGCCCCGTGCCGGCTTCGGGCAAAAAAACGCCCCCCGAGCGGGCCTCGTACGTCGGGGCCTAGGCGGCACAGGCGAGCCCGCAGCCCCAGGCTCTGTGGTGCCGTGGAAGCGGCGGCAGTGGACGCCGAGGGCCGGCCACAGCTTTCGAGGCTGGCCCCTTTGGCGTGGGAGAAATGGCCGGACGTTCGCAAGCCCCGTGCCGGCTTCGGGCAAAAAAACCCCCCCCGAGCGGGCCTCGTACGTCGGGGCCTAGGCGGCACAGGCGAGCCCGCAGCCCCAGGCTCTGTGGTGCCGTGGAAGCGGCGGCAGTGGACGCCGAGGGCCGGCCACAGCTTTCGGGGCTGGCCCCTTTGGCGTGGGAGAAATCCCTGGACGTTCGCAAGCCCCGTGCCGGCTTCGGGCAAAAAAACGCCCCCCGAGCGGGCCTCGTACGTCGGGGCCTAGGCGGCACCGGCGAGCCCGCAGCCCCAGGCTCTGTGGTGCCGTGGAAGCGGCGGCAGTGGACGCCGAGGGCTGGCCACAGCTTTCGGGGCTGGCCCCTTTGGCGTGGGAGAAATCCCCGGACGTTCGCAAGCCCCGTGCCGGCTTTGGGCAAAAAACGGCCCCGAGCGGGCCTCGGACGTCGGGGCCTCAGCGGCACCGGTGACACCGCAGCCCCAGGCTCTGTGGTGCCGTGGAAGCGGCGGCAGTGGGCGCCGAGGGCTGGCCACAGCTTTCGGGGCTGGCCCCTTGGCGTGGGAGAAATGGCCGGACGTTCGCAAGCCCCGTGCCGGCTTCGGGCAAAAAAACGCCCCCCGAGCGGGCCTCGTACGTCGGGGCCTAGGCTGCACCGGTGACACCACAGCCCCAGGCTCTGTGGTGCCGTGGAAGCGGCGGCAGTGGACGCCGAGGGCTGGCCACAGCTTTCGGGGCTGGCCCCTTTGGCGTGGGAGAAATCCCCGGACGTTCGCAAGCCCCGTGCCGGCTTCGGTCAAAAAACGGCCCCGAGCGGGCCTCGGACGTCGGGGCCTCAGCAGCACCGGTGACACCGCAGCCCCAGGCTCTGTGGTGCCGTGGAAGTGGCGGCAGTGGGCGCCGAGGGCTGGCCACAGCTTTCGGGGCTGGCCCCCTTGGCGTGGGAGAAATGGCCGGACGTTCGCAAGCCCCGTGCCGGCTTCGGGCAAAAAAACGCCCCCCGAGCGGGCCTCGTACGTCGGGGCCTAGGCGGCACAGGCGAGCCCGCAGCCCCAGGCTCTATGGTGCCGTGGAAGCGGCGGCAGTGGACGCCGAGGGCTGGCCACAGCTTTCGGGGCTGGCCCCTTTGGCGTGGGAGAAATCCCCGGACGTTCGCAAGCCCCGTGCCGGCTTCGGGCAAAAAAACGCCCCCCGAGCGGGCCTCGTACGTCGGGGCCTAGGCGGCACAGGCGAGCCCGCAGCCCCAGGCTCTGTGGTGCCGTGGAAGCGGCGGCAGTGGACGCCGAGGGCCGGCCACAGCTTTCGAGGCTGGCCCCTTTGGCGTGGGAGAAATGGCCGGACGTTCGCAAGCCCCGTGCCGGCTTCGGGCAAAAAAACCCCCCCCGAGCGGGCCTCGTACGTCGGGGCCTAGGCGGCACAGGCGAGCCCGCAGCCCCAGGCTCTGTGGTGCCGTGGAAGCGGCGGCAGTGGACGCCGAGGGCCGGCCACAGCTTTCGGGGCTGGCCCCTTTGGCGTGGGAGAAATCCCCAGACGTTCGCAAGCCCCGTGCCGGCTTCGGGCAAAAAAACGCCCCCCGAGCGGGCCTCGTACGTCGGGGCCTAGGCGGCACAGGCGAGCCCGCAGCCCCAGGCTCTGTGGTGCCGTGGAAGCGGCGGCAGTGGACGCCGAGGGCCGGCCACAGCTTTCGGGGCTGGCCCCTTTGGCGTGGGAGAAATCCCCGGACGTTCGCAAGCCCCGTGCCGGCTTTGGGCAAAAAACGGCCCCGAGCGGGCCTCGGACGTCGGGGCCTCAGCGGCACCGGTGACACCGCAGCCCCAGGCTCTGTGGTGCCGTGGAAGCGGCGGCAGTGGGCGCCGAGGGCTGGCCACAGCTTTCGGGGCTGGCCCCTTGGCGTGGGAGAAATCCCCGGACGTTCGCAAGCCCCGTGCCGGCTTCGGGCAAAAAAAACGCCCCCCGAGCGGGCCTCGTACGTCGGGGCCTAGGCGGCACAGGCGAGCCCGCAGCCCCAGGCTCTGTGGTGCCGTGGAAGCGGCGGCAGTGGACGCCGAGGGCCGGCCACAGCTTTCGGGGCTGGCCCCTTTGGCGTGGGAGAAATCCCCGGACGTTCGCAAGCCCCGTGCCGGCTTCGGGCAAAAAAACGCCCCCTGAGCGGGCCTCGTACGTCGGGGCCTAGGCGGCACAGGCGAGCCCGCAGCCCCAGGCTCTGTGGTGCCGTGGAAGCGGCGGCAGTGGACGCCGAGGGCCGGCCACAGCTTTCGGGGCTGGCCCCTTTGGCGTGGGAGAAATCCCCGGACGTTCGCAAGCCCCGTGCCGGCTTCGGGCAAAAAAAACGCCCCCTGAGCGGGCCTCGTACGTCGGGGCCTAGGCGGCACAGGCGAGCCCGCAGCCCCAGGCTCTGTGGTGCCGTGGAAGCGGCGGCAGTGGACGCCGAGGGCTGGCCACAGCTTTCGGGGCTGGCCCCTTTGGCGTGGGAGAAATGGCCGGACGTTCGCAAGCCCTGTGCCGGCTTCGGGCAAAAAAACGCCCCCCGAGCGGGCCTCGTACGTCGGGGCCTAGGCGGCACAGGCGAGCCCGCAGCCCCAGGCTCTGTGGTGCCGTGGAAGCGGCGGCAGTGGACGCCGAGGGCCGGCCACAGCTTTCGGGGCTGGCCCCTTTGGCGTGGGAGAAATCCCCGGACGTTCGCAAGCCCCGTGCCGGCTTCGGGCAAAAAAACGCCCCCCGAGCGGGCCTCGGACGTCGGGGCCTAGGCGGCACCGGTGACACCACAGCCCCAGGCTCTGTGGTGCCGTGGAAGCGGCGGCAGTGGACGCCGAGGGCTGGCCACAGCTTTCGGGGCTGGCCCCTTTGGCGTGGGAGAAATCCCCGGACGTTCGCAAGCCCCGTGCCGGCTTCGGGCAAAAAATGGCCCCGAGCGGGCCTCGGACGTCGGGGCCTCAGCAGCACCGGTGACACCGCAGCCCCAGGCTCTGTGGTTCCGTGGAAGTGGCGGCAGTGGGCGCCGAGGGCTGGCCACAGCTTTCGGGGCTGGCCCCCTTGGCGTGGGAGAAATGGCTGGACGTTCGCAAGCCCCGTGCCGGCTTCGGGCAAAAAAACGCCCCCCGAGCGGGCCTCGTACGTCGGGGCCTAGGCGGCACAGGCGAGCCCGCAGCCCCAGGCTCTATGGTGCCGTGGAAGCGGCGGCAGTGGACGCCGAGGGCTGGCCACAGCTTTCGGGGCTGGCCCCTTTGGCGTGGGAGAAATCCCCGGACGTTCGCAAGCCCCGTGCCGGCTTCGGGCAAAAAAACGCCCCCCGAGCGGGCCTCGTACGTCGGGGCCTAGGCGGCACAGGCGAGCCCGCAGCCCCAGGCTCTGTGGTGCCGTGGAAGCGGCGGCAGTGGACGCCGAGGGCCGGCCACAGCTTTCGGGGCTGGCCCCTTTGGCGTGGGAGAAATCCCCGGACGTTCGCAAGCCCCGTGCCGGCTTTGGGCAAAAAACGGCCCCGAGCGGGCCTCGGACGTCGGGGCCTCAGCGGCACCGGTGACACCGCAGCCCCAGGCTCTGTGGTGCCGTGGAAGCGGCGGCAGTGGGCGCCGAGGGCTGGCCACAGCTTTCGGGGCTGGCCCCTTTGGCGTGGGAGAAATCCCCGGACGTTCGCAAGCCCCGTGCCGGCTTCGGGCAAAAAAACGCCCCCCGAGCGGGCCTCGGACGTCGGGGCCTAGGCGGCACAGGCGAGCCCGCAGCCCCAGGCTCTGTGGTGCCGTGGAAGCGGCGGCAGTGGACGCCGAGGGCCGGCCACAGCTTTCGGGGCTGGCCCCTTTGGCGTGGGAGAAATCCCCGGACGTTCGCAAGCCCCGTGCCGGCTTCGGGCAAAAAAACGCCCCCTGAGCGGGCCTCGTACGTCGGGGCCTAGGCGGCACAGGCGAGCCCGCAGCCCCAGGCTCTGTGGTGCCGTGGAAGCGGCGGCAGTGGACGCCGAGGGCCGGCCACAGCTTTCGGGGCTGGCCCCTTTGGCGTGGGAGAAATCCCCGGACGTTCGCAAGCCCCGTGCCGGCTTCGGGCAAAAAAACGCCCCCCGAGCGGGCCTCGTACGTCGGGGCCTAGGCGGCACAGGCGAGCCCGCAGCCCCAGGCTCTGTGGTGCCGTGGAAGCGGCGGCAGTGGACGCCGAGGGCTGGCCACAGCTTTCGGGGCTGGCCCCTTTGGCGTGGGAGAAATGGCCGGACGTTCGCAAGCCCCGTGCCGGCTTCGGGCAAAAAAAACGCCCCCCGAGCGGGCCTCGTACGTCGGGGCCTAGGCGGCACAGGCGAGCCCGCAGCCCCAGGCTCTGTGGTGCCGTGGAAGCGGCGGCAGTGGACGCCGAGGGCTGGCCACAGCTTTCGGGGCTGGCCCCTTTGGCGTGGGAGAAATCCCCGGACGTTCGCAAGCCCCGTGCCGGCTTCGGGCAAAAAAACGCCCCCTGAGCGGGCCTCGTACGTCGGGGCCTAGGCGGCACAGGCGAGCCCGCAGCCCCAGGCTCTGTGGTGCCGTGGAAGCGGCGGCAGTGGACGCCGAGGGCCGGCCACAGCTTTCGGGGCTGGCCCCTTTGGCGTGGGAGAAATGGCCGGCACGTTCGCAAGCCCCGTGCCGGCTTCGGGCAAAAAAAAACGCCCCCCGAGCGGGCCTCGTACGTCGGGGCCTAGGCGGCACAGGCGAGCCCGCAGCCCCAGGCTCTGTGGTGCCGTGGAAGCGGCGGGCAGTGGACGCCGAGGGCTGGCCACAGCTTTCGGGGCTGGCCCCTTTGGCGTGGGAGAAATCCCCGGACGTTCGCAAGCCCCGTGCCGGCTTCGGGCAAAAAAAACGCTGCCCGAGCGGGCCTCGTACGTCGGGGCCTAGGCGGCACAGGCGAGCCCGCAGCCCCAGGCTCTGTGGTGCCGTGGAAGCGGCGGCAGTGGGCGCCGAGGGCTGGCCACAGCTTTCGGGACTGGCCCCCTTGACGTGGAGAAATGGCCGGACGTTCGCAAGCCCCGTGCCGGCTTCGGGCAAAAAAACGCCCCCCGAGCGGGCCTCGTACGTCGGGCCTAGGCGGCACAGGCGAGCCCGCAGCCCCAGACTCTGTGGTGCCGTGGAAGCGGCGGCAGTGGGCGCCGAGGGCTGGCCACAGCTTTCGGGGCTGGCCCCCTTGGGCGTGGGAGAAATGGCCGGACGTTCGCAAGCCCTGTGCCGCCTTCGGGCAAAAAATGGCCCCGAGCGGGCCTCGGACGTCGGGGCCTAGGCGGCACAGGCGAGCCCGCAGCCCCAGGCTCTGTGGTGCCGTGGAAGCGGCGGCAGTGGACGCCGAGGGCTGGCCACAGCTTTCGGGGCTGGCCCCCTTGGCGTGGGAGAAATGGCCGGACGTTCGCAAGCCCCGTGCCGGCTTCGGGCAAAAAAACGGCCCCGAGGCGGGCCTCGGACGTCGGGGCCTAGGCGGCACCGGTGACACCGCAGCCCCAGGCTCTGTGGTGCCGTGGAAGCGGCGGCAGTGGGCGCCGAGGGCTGGCCACAGCTTTCGGGGCTGGCCCCCTTGGCGTGGGAGAAATCCCCGGACGTTCGCAAGCCCCGTGCCGGCTTCGGGCAAAAAAAACGCCCCCCGAGCGGGCCTCGTACGTCGGGGCCTAGGCGGCACAGGCGAGCCCGCAGCCCCAGGCTCTGTGGTGCCGTGGAAGCGGCGGCAGTGGACGCCGAGGGCCGGCCACAGCTTTCGGGGCTGGCCCCTTTGGCGTGGGAGAAATCCCCGGACGTTCGCAAGCCCCGTGCCGGCTTCGGGCAAAAAAAACGCCCCCCGAGCGGGCCTCGTACGTCGGGGCCTAGGCGGCACAGGCGAGCCCGCAGCCCCAGGCTCTGTGGTGCCGTGGAAGCGGCGGCAGTGGACGCCGAGGGCCGGCCACAGCTTTCGGGGCTGGCCCCTTTGGCGTGGGAGAAATCCCCGGACGTTCGCAAGCCCCGTGCCGGCTTCGGGCAAAAAAACGCCCCCCGAGCGGGCCTCGTACGTCGGGGCCTAGGCGGCACCGGCGAGCCCGCAGCCCCAGGCTCTGTGGTGCCGTGGAAGCGGCGGCAGTGGACGCCGAGGGCTGGCCACAGCTTTCGGGACTGGCCCCCTTGGCGTGGGAGAAATGGCCGGACGTTCGCAAGCCCCGTGCCGGCTTCGGGCAAAAAAACGCCCCCCGAGCGGGCCTCGTACGTCGGGGCCTAGGCGGCACAGGCGAGCCCGCAGCCCCAGGCTCTGTGGTGCCGTGGAAGCGGCGGCAGTGGGCGCCGAGGGCTGGCCACAGCTTTCGGGGCTGGCCCCCTTGGCGTGGGAGAAATCCCTGGACGTTCGCAAGCCCTGTGCCGCCTTCGGGCAAAAAATGGCCCCGAGCGGGCCTCGGACGTCGGGGCCTAGGCGGCACAGGCGAGCCCGCAGCCCCAGGCTCTGTGGTGCCGTGGAAGCGGCGGCAGTGGGGGCCGAGGGCTGGCCACAGCTTTCGGGACTGGCCCCCTTGGCGTGGGAGAAATGGCCGGACGTTCGCAAGCCCCGTGCCGGCTTCGGGCAAAAAAAACGCCCCCCGAGCGGGCCTCGTACGTCGGGGCCTAGGCGGCACAGGCGAGCCCGCATCCCCAGGCTCTGTGGTGCCGTGGAAGCGGCGGCAGTGGACGCCGAGGGCTGGCCACAGCTTTCGGGGCTGGCCCCCTTGGCGTGGGAGAAATCCCCGGACGTTCGCAAGCCCCGTGCCGGCTTCGGGCAAAAAAAACGGCCCCGAGCGGGCCTCGGACGTCGGGGCCTCGGCGGCACCGGTGACACCGCAGCCCCAGGCTCTGTGGTGCCGTGGAAGCGGCGGCAGTGGGCGCCGAGGGCTGGCCACAGCTTTCGGGGCTGGCCCCCTTGGCGTGGGAGAAATCCCCGGACGTTCGCAAGCCCCGTGCCGGCTTCGGGCAAAAAATGGCCCCGAGCGGGCCTCGTACGTCGGGGCCTAGGCGGCACAGGCGAGCCCGCAGCCCCAGGCTCTGTGGTGCCGTGGAAGCGGCGGCAGTGGACGCCGAGGGCTGGCCACAGCTTTCGGGGCTGGCCCCCTTGGCGTGGGAGAAATGGCCGGACGTTCGCAAGCCCCGTGCCGGCTTCGGGCAAAAAAACGGCCCCGAGCGGGCCTCGGACGTCGGGGCCTCGGCGGCACCGGTGACACCGCAGCCCCAGGCTCTGTGGTGCCGTGGAAGCGGCGGCAGTGGGCGCCGAGGGCTGGCCACAGCTTTCGGGGCTGGCCCCCTTGGCGTGGGAGAAATCCCCGGACGTTCGCAAGCCCCGTGCCGGCTTCGGGCAAAAAACGGCCCCGAGCGGGCCTCGGACGTCGGGGCCTAGGCGGCACCGGTGACACCGCAGCCCCAGGCTCTGTGGTGCCGTGGAAGCGGCGGCAGTGGGCGCCGAAGGCTGGCCACAGCTTTCGGGGCTGGCCCCCTTGGCGTGGGAGAAATGGCCGGACGTTCGCAAGCCCCGTGCCGGCTTCGGGCAAAAAACGGCCCCGAGCGGGCCTCGGACGTCGGGGCCTAGGCGGCACCGGTGACACCGCAGCCCCAGGCTCTGTGGTGCCGTGGAAGCGGCGGCAGTGGGCGCCGAGGGCTGGCCACAGCTTTCGGGGCTGGCCCCTTTGGCGTGGGAGAAATCCCCGGACGTTCGCAAGCCCCGTGCCGGCTTCGGGCAAAAAAAACGCCCCCCGAGCGGGCCTCGTACGTCGGGGCCTAGGCGGCACAGGCGAGCCCGCAGCCCCAGGCTCTGTGGTGCCGTGGAAGCGGCGGCAGTGGACGCCGAGGGCCGGCCACAGCTTTCGGGGCTGGCCCCTTTGGCGTGGGAGAAATGGCCGGACGTTCGCAAGCCCCGTGCCGGCTTCGGGCAAAAAAACGCCCCCCGAGCGGGCCTCGTACGTCGGGGCCTAGGCGGCACAGGCGAGCCCGCAGCCCCAGGCTCTGTGGTGCCGTGGAAGCGGCGGCAGTGGACGCCGAGGGCCGGCCACAGCTTTCGGGGCTGGCCCCTTTGGCGTGGGAGAAATGGCCGGACATTCGCAAGCCCCGTGCCGGCTTCGGGCAAAAAAAACGCCCCCCGAGCGGGCCTCGTACGTCGGGGCCTAGGCGGCTCAGGCGAGCCCGCAGCCCCAGGCTCTGTGGTTCCGTGGAAGCGGCGGCAGTGGACGCCGAGGGCCGGCCACAGCTTTCGGGGCTGGCCCCTTTGGCGTGGGAGAAATCCCGGACGTTCGTAAGCCCCGTGCCGGCTTCGGGCCAAAAAAAAACGCCCCCCGAGCGGGCCTCGTACGTCGGGGTCTAGGCGGCACAGGCGAGCCCGCAGCCCCCAGGCTCTGTGGTGCCGTGGAAGCGGCGGCAGTGGGGGCCGAGGGCTGGCCACAGCTTTCGGGGCTGGCCCCCTTGGCGTGGGAGAAATGGCCGGACGTTCGCAAGCCCCGTGCCGGCTTCGGGCAAAAAAACGCCCCCCGAGCGGGCCTCGTACGTCGGGGCCTAGGCGGCTCAGGCGAGCCCGCAGCCCCAGGCTCTGTGGTGCCGTGGAAGCGCGGCAGTGGACGCCGAGGGCTGGCCACAGCTTTCGGGGCTGGCCCCTTTGGCGTGGGAGAAATGGCCGGACGTTCGCAAGGCCCCGTGCCGGCTTCGGGCAAAAAAACGCCCCCCGAGCGGGCCTCGTACGTCGGGGCCTAGGCGGCACAGGCGAGCCCGCAGCCCCAGGCTCTGTGGTGCCGTGGAAGCGGCGGCAAGTGGACGCCGAGGGCCGGCCACAGCTTTCGGGGCTGGCCCCTTTGGCGTGGGAGAAATGGCCGGGACGTTCGCAAGCCCCCGTGCCGGCTTCGGCAAAAAAAACGCCCCCCGAGCGGGCCTCGTACGTCGGGGCCTAGGCGGCACAGGCGAGCCCGCAGCCCCAGGCTCTGTGGTGCCGTGGAAGCGGCGGCAGTGGACGCCGAGGGGCTGGCCACAGCTTTCGGGGCTGGCCCCTTTGGCGTGGGAGAAATCCCCGGACGTTCGCAAGCCCCGTGCCGTCTTCGGGCAAAAAAACGCCCCCCGAGCGGGCCTCGTACGTCGGGGCCTAGGCGGCACAGGCGAGCCCGCAGCCCCAGGCTCTGTGGTGCCGTGGAAGCGGCGGCAGTGGGGGCCGAGGGCCGGCCACAGCTTTCGGGACTGGCCCCCTTGGCGTGGGAGAAAATGGCCGGAACGTTCGCAAGCCCGTGCCGGCTCGGGCAAAAAAAACGCCCCCCGAGCGGGCCTCGTACGTCGGGGCCTAGGCGGCACAGGCGAGCCCGCAGCCCCAGGACTCTGTGGTGCCGTGGAAAGCGGCGGCAGTGGGGCGCCGAGGGCTGGCCACAGCTTTCGGGGCTGGCCCCCTTGGCGTGGGGAGAAATGGCCGGACGTTCGCAAGCCCTGTGCCGCCTTCGGGCAAAAAATGGCCCCGAGCGGGCCTCGTACGTCGGGGCCTAGGCGGCACAGGCGAGCCCGCAGCCCCAGGCTCTGTGGTGCCGTGGAAGCGGGCGGCAGTGGGCGCCGAGGGCTGGCCACAGCTTTCGGGGCTGGCCCCCTTGGCGTGGGAGAAATGGCCGGACGTTCGCAAGCCCCGTGCCGGCTTCGGGCAAAAAAACGGCCCCGAGCGGGCCTCGGACGTCGGGGGCCTCGGCGGCACCGGTGACACCGCAGCCCCAGGCTCTGTGGTGCCGTGGAAGCGGCGGCAGTGGGCGCCGAGGGCTGGCCACAGCTTTCGGGGCTGGCCCCCTTGGCGTGGGAGAAATCCCCGGACGTTCGCAAGCCCCGTGCCGGCTTCGGGCAAAAAAACGGCCCCGAGCGGGCCTCGGACGTCGGGGGCCTAGGCAGCACCGGTGACACCGCAGCCCCAGGCTCTGTGGTGCCGTGGAAGCGGCGGCAGTGGGCGCCGAAGGCTGGCCACAGCTTTCGGGGCTGGCCCCCTTGGCGTGGGAGAAATGGCCGGACGTTCGCAAGCCCCGTGCCGGGTTCGGGCAAAAAACGGCCCCGAGCGGGCCTCGGACGTCGGGGCCTAGGCGGCACAGGCGAGCCCGCAGCCCCAGGCTCTGTGGTGCCGTGGAAGCGGCGGCAGTGGACGCCGAGGGCTGGCCACAGCTTTCGGGGCTGGCCCCCTTGGCGTGGGAGAAATGGCCGGACGTTCGCAAGCCCCGTGCCGGCTTCGGGCAAAAAAACGCCCCCCGAGCGGGCCTCGTACGTCGGGGCCTAGGCGGCACAGGCGAGCCCGCAGCCCCAGGCTCTGTGGTGCCGTGGAAGCGGCGGCAGTGGACTCCGAGGGCCGGCCACAGCTTTCGGGGCTGGCCCCTTTGGCGTGGGAGAAATCCCCGGACGTTCGCAAGCCCCGTGCCGGCTACGGGCAAAAAAACGCCCCCCGAGCGGGCCTCGTACGTCGGGGCCTAGGCGGCACAGGCGAGCCCGCAGCCCCAGGCTCTGTGGTGCCGTGGAAGCGGCGGCAGTGGACGCCGAGGGCCGGCCACAGCTTTCGGGGCTGGCCCCTTTGGCGTGGGAGAAATCCCCGGACGTTCGCAAGCCCCGTGCCGGCTTCGGGCAAAAAAACGCCCCCCGAGCGGGCCTCGTACGTCGGGGCCTAGGCGGCTCAGGCGAGCCCGCAGCCCCAGGCTCTGTGGTTCCGTGGAAGCGGCGGCAGTGGACGCCGAGGGCCGGCCACAGCTTTCGGGGCTGGCCCCTTTGGCGTGGGAGAAATCCCCGGACGTTCGCAAGCCCCGTGCCGGCTTCGGGCAAAAAAACGCCCCCCGAGCGGGCCTCGTACGTCGGGGCCTAGGCGGCACAGGCGAGCCCGCAGCCCCAGGCTCTGTGGTGCCGTGGATAGCGGCGGCAGTGGGGGCCGAGGGCTGGCCACAGCTTTCGGGGCTGGCCCCTTTGGCGTGGGAGAAATGGCCGGACGTTCGCAAGCCCCGTGCCGGCTTCGGGCAAAAAAACGCCCCCCCGAGCGGGCCTCGTACGTCGGGGCCTAGGCGGCACAGGCGAGCCCGCAGCCCCAGGCTCTGTGGTGCCGTGGAAGCGGCGGCAGTGGGACGCCGAGGGCTGGCCACAGCTTTCGGGGCTGGCCCCTTTGGCGTGGGAGAAATCCCCGGACGTTCGCAAGCCCCGTGCCGGCTTCGGGCAAAAAAACGCCCCCCGAGCGGGCCTCGTACGTCGGGGCCTAGGCGGCACAGGCGAGCCCGCAGCCCCAGGCTCTGTGGTGCCGTGGAAGCGGCGGCAGTGGACGCCGAGGGCCGGCCACAGCTTTCGGGGCTGGCCCCTTTGGCGTGGGAGAAATGGCCGGACGTTCGCAAGCCCCGTGCCGGCTTCGGGCAAAAAAAACGCCCCCCGAGCGGGCCTCGTACGTCGGGGCCTAGGCGGCACAGGCGAGCCCGCAGCCCCAGGCTCTGTGGTGCCGTGGAAGCGGCGGCAGTGGACGCCGAGGGCTGGCCACAGCTTTCGGGGCTGGCCCCTTTGGCGTGGGAAAAATCCCCGGACGTTCGCAAGCCCCGTGCCGGCTTCGGGCAAAAAAAACGCCCCCCGAGCGGGCCTCGTACGTCGGGGCCTAGGCGGCACAGGCGAGCCCGCAGCCCCAGGCTCTGTGGTGCCGTGGAAGCGGCGGCAGTGGACGCGAGGGCTGGCCACAGCTTTCGGGGCTGGCCCCCTTGGCGTGGGAGAAATGGCCGGACGTTCGCAAGCCCCGTGCCGGCTTCGGGCAAAAAAACGGCCCCGAGCGGGCCTCGTACGTCGGGGGCCTCGGCGGCACCGGTGACACCGCAGCCCCAGGCTCTGTGGTGCCGTGGAAGCGGCGGCAGTGGACGCCGAGGGCCGGCCACAGCTTTCGGGGCTGGCCCCTTGGCGTGGGAGAAAATGGCCGGACGTTCGCAAGCCCCGTGCCGGCTTCGGGCAAAAAAACGGCCCCGAGCGGGCCTCGGACGTCGGGGCCTAGGCGGCACCGGTGACACCGCAGCCCCAGGCTCTGTGGTGCCGTGGAAGCGGCGGCAGTGGGCGCCGAAGGCTGGCCACAGCTTTCGGGGCTGGCCCCCTTGGCGTGGGAGAAATGGCCGGACGTTCGCAAGCCCCGTGCCGGCTTCGGGCAAAAAACGGCCCCGAGCGGGCCTCGGACGTCGGGGGCCTCGGCGGCACCGGTGACACCGCAGCCCCAGGCTCTGTGGTGCCGTGGAAGCGGCGGCAGTGGGCGCCGAGGGCTGGCCACAGCTTTCGGGGCTGGCCCCCTTGCGTGGGAGAAATGGCCGGACGTTCGCAAGCCCCGTGCCGGCTTCGGGCAAAAAAACGCCCCCCGAGCGGGCCTCGTACGTCGGGGCCTAGGCGGCACAGGCGAGCCCCGCAGCCCCAGGCTCTGTGGTGCCGTGGAAGCGGCGGCAGTGGACGCCGAGGGCCGGCCACAGCTTTCGGGGCTGGCCCCTTTGGCGTGGGAGAAATGGCCGGACGTTCGCAAGCCCCGTGCCGGCTTCGGGCAAAAAAACGCCCCCCGAGCGGGCCTCGTACGTCGGGGCCTAGGCGGCACAGGCGAGCCCGCAGCCCCAGGCTCTGTGGTGCCGTGGAAGCGGCGGCAGTGGATGCCGAGGGCCGGCCACAGCTTTCGGGGCTGGCCCCTTTGGCGTGGGAGAAATGGCCGGACGTTCGCAAGCCCCGTGCCGGCTTCGGGCAAAAAAACGCCCCCCGAGCGGGCCTCGGACGTCGGGGCCTAGGCGGCACAGGCGAGCCCGCAGCCCCAGGCTCTGTGGTGCCGTGGAAGCGGCGGCAGTGGACGCCGAGGGCCGGCCACAGCTTTCGGGGCTGGCCCCTTTGGCGTGGGAGAAATCCCCGGACGTTCGCAAGCCCCGTGCCGGCTTCGGGCAAAAAAACGCCCCCCGAGCGGGCCTCATACGACGGGGCCTAGGCGGCACAGGCGAGCCCGCAGCCCCAGGCTCTGTGGTGCCGTGGAAGCGGCGGCAGTGGGGGCCGAGGGCTGGCCACAGCTTTCGGGGCTGGCCCCCTTGGCGTGGGAGAAATGGCCGGACGTTCGCAAGCCCCGTGCCGGCTTCGGGCAAAAAAACGCCCCCCGAGCGGGCCTCGTACGTCGGGGCCTAGGCGGCACAGGCGAGCCCGCAGCCCCAGGCTCTGTGGTGCCGTGGAAGCGGCGGCAGTGGACGCCGAGGGCCGGCCACAGCTTTCGGGGCTGGCCCCTTTGGCGTGGGAGAAATGGCCGGACGTTCGCAAGCCCCGTGCCGGCTTCGGGCAAAAAAACGCCCCCCGAGCGGGCCTCGTACGTCGGGGCCTAGGCGGCACAGGCGAGCCCGCATCCCCAGGCTCTGTGGTGCCGTGGAAGCGGCGGCAGTGGGCGCCGAGGGCTGGCCACAGCTTTCGGGGCTGGCCCCCTTGGCGTGGGAGAAATGGCCGGACGTTCGCAAGCCCTGTGCCGCCTTCGGGCAAAAAATGTCCCCGAGCGGGCCTCGGACGTCGGGGCCTAGTTGGCACAGGCGAGCCCGCAGCCCCAGGCTCTGTGGTGCCGTGGAAGCGGCGGCAGTGGACGCCGAGGGCTGGCCACAGCTTTCGGGGCTGGCCCCCTTGGCGTGGGAGAAATGGCCGGACGTTCGCAAGCCCCGTGCCGGCTTCGGGCAAAAAAACGGGCCCCGAGCGGGCCTCGGACGTCGGGGCCTCGGCGGCACCGGTGACACCGCAGCCCCAGGCTCTGTGGTGCCGTGGAAGCGGCGGCAGTGGGCGCCGAGGGCTGGCCACAGCTTTCGGGGCTGGCCCCCTTGGCGTGGGAGAAATCCCCGGACGTTCGCAAGCCCCGTGCCGGCTTCGGGCAAAAAACGGCCCCGAGCGGGCCTCGGACGTCGGGGCCTAGGCGGCACCGGTGACACCGCAGCCCCAGGCTCTGTGGTGCCGTGGAAGCGGCGGCAGTGGGCGCCGAAGGCTGGCCACAGCTTTCGGGGCTGGCCCCCTTGGCGTGGGAGAAATGGCCGGACGTTCGCAAGCCCCGTGCCGGCTTCGGGCAAAAAACGGCCCCGAGCGGGCCTTGGACGTCGGGGCCTCGGCGGCACCGGTGACACCGCAGCCCCAGGCTCTGTGGTGCCGTGGAAGCGGCGGCAGTGGGCGCCGAGGGCTGGCCACAGCTTTCGGGGCTGGCCCCCTTGGCGTGGGAGAAATGGCCGGACGTTCGCAAGCCCCGTGCCGGCTTCGGGCAAAAAACGGCCCCGAGCGGGCCTCGGACGTCGGGGCCTCGGCGGCACCGGTGACACCGCAGCCCCAGGCTCTGTGGTGCCGTGGAAGCGGCGGCAGTGGGCGCCGAGGGCTGGCCACAGCTTTCGGGGCTGGCCCCCTTGGCGTGGGAGAAATCCCCGGACGTTCGCAAGCCCCGTGCCGGCTTCGGGCAAAAAACGGCCCCGAGCGGGCCTCGGACGTCGGGGCCTCGGCGGCACCGGTGACACCGCAGCCCCAGGCTCTGTGGTGCCGTGGAAGCGGCGGCAGTGGGCGCCGAGGGCTGGCCACAGCTTTCGGGGCTCGCCTCCTTGGCGTGGGAGAAATCGCCGCACATTGGCAAGCCCCGTGCCGGCTTCGGGCAAAAAACGGCCCCGAGCGGGCCTCGTACGTCGGGGCCTCGGCGGCACCGGTGACACCGCAGCCCCAGGCTCTGTGGTGCCGTGGAAGCGGCGGCAGTGGGCGCCGAGGGCTGGCCACAGCTTTCGGGGCTGGCCCCTATGGCGTGGGAAAAATCCCCGGACGTTCGCAAGCCCCGTGCCGGCTTCGGGCAAAAAAACGCCCCCCGAGCGGGCCTCGTACGTCGGGGCCTAGGCGGCACAGGCGAGCCCGCAGCCCCAGGCTCTGTGGTGCCGTGGAAGCGGCGGCAGTGGGGGCCGAGGGCCGGCCACAGCTTTCGGGACTGGCCCCCTTGGCGTGGGAGAAATGGCCGGACGTTCGCAAGCCCCGTGCCGGCTTCGGGCAAAAAAACGCCCCCCGAGCGGGCCTCGTACGTCGGGGCCTAGGCGGCACAGGCGAGCCCGCATCCCCAGGCTCTGTGGTGCCGTGGAAGCGGCGGCAGTGGGCGCCGAGGGCTGGCCACAGCTTTCGGGGCTGGCCCCCTTGGCGTGGGAGAAATCGCCGGACGTTCGCAAGCCCTGTGCCGCCTTCGGGCAAAAAATGGCCCCGAGCGGGCCTCGGACGTCGGGGCCTAGGCGGCACAGGCGAGCCCGCAGCCCCAGGCTCTGTGGTGCCGTGGAAGCGGCGGCAGTGGGCGCCGAGGGCTGGCCACAGCTTTCGGGGCTGGCCCCCTTGGCGTGGGAGAAATGGCCGGACGTTCGCAAGCCCCGTGCCGGCTTCGGGCAAAAAAACGGCCCCGAGCGGGCCTCGGACGTCGGGGCCTCGGCGGCACCGGTGACACCGCAGCCCCAGGCTCTGTGGTGCCGTGGAAGCGGCGGCAGTGGGCGCCGAGGGCTGGCCACAGCTTTCGGGGCTGGCCCCCTTGGCGTGGGAGAAATCCCCGGACGTTCGCAAGCCCCGTGCCGGCTTCGGGCAAAAAACGGCCCCGAGCGGGCCTCGGACGTCGGGGCCTAGGCGGCACCGGTGACACTGCAGCCCCAGGCTCTGTGGTGCCGTGGAAGCGGCGGCAGTGGGCGCCGAAGGCTGGCCACAGCTTTCGGGGCTGGCCCCCTTGGCGTGGGAGAAATGGCCGGGCGTTCGCAAGCCCCGTGCCGGCTTCGGGCAAAAAACGGCCCCGAGCGGGCCTCGGACGTCGGGGCCTCGGCGGCACCGGTGACACCGCAGCCCCAGGCTCTGTGGTGCCGTGGAAGCGGCGGCAGTGGGCGCCGAGGGCTGGCCACAGCTTTCGGGGCTGGCCCCCTTGGCGTGGGAGAAATGGCCGGACGTTCGCAAGCCCCGTGCCGGCTTCGGGCAAAAAAACGCCCCCCGAGCGGGCCTCGTACGTCGGGGCCTAGGCGGCACAGGCGAGCCCGCAGCCCCAGGCTCTGTGGTGCCGTGGAAGCGGCGGCAGTGGACGCCGAGGGCCGGCCACAGCTTTCGGGGCTGGCCCCTTTGGCGTGGGAGAAATCCCCGGACGTTCGCAAGCCCCGTGCCGGCTTCGGGCAAAAAAACGCCCCCCGAGCGGGCCTCGTACGTCGGGGCCTAGGCGGCACAGGCGAGCCCGCAGCCCCAGGCTCTGTGGTGCCGTGGAAGCGGCGGCAGTGGACGCCGAGGGCCGGCCACAGCTTTCGGGGCTGGCCCCTTTGGCGTGGGAGAAATCCCCGGACGTTCGCAAGCCCCGTGCCGGCTTCGGGCAAAAAAACGCCCCCCGAGCGGGCCTCGTACGTCGGGGCCTAGGCGGCACCGGCGAGCCCGCAGCCCCAGGCTCTGTGGTGCCGTGGAAGCGGCGGCAGTGGGGGCCGAGGGCTGGCCACAGCTTTCGGGACTGGCCCCCTTGGCGTGGGAGAAATGGCCGGACGTTCGCAAGCCCCGTGCCGGCTTCGGGCAAAAAAACGCCCCCCGAGCGGGCCTCGTACGTCGGGGCCTAGGCGGCACAGGCGAGCCCGCAGCCCCAGGCTCTGTGGTGCCGTGGAAGCGGCGGCAGTGGGCGCCGAGGGCTGGCCACAGCTTTCGGGGCTGGCCCCCTTGGCGTGGGAGAAATCCCTGGACGTTCGCAAGCCCTGTGCCGCCTTCGGGCAAAAAATGGCCCCGAGCGGGCCTCGGACGTCGGGGCCTAGGCGGCACAGGCGAGCCCGCAGCCCCAGGCTCTGTGGTGCCGTGGAAGCGGCGGCAGTGGGGGCCGAGGGCTGGCCACAGCTTTCGGGACTGGCCCCCTTGGCGTGGGAGAAATGGCCGGACGTTCGCAAGCCCCGTGCCGGCTTCGGGCAAAAAAACGCCCCCCGAGCGGGCCTCGTACGTCGGGGCCTAGGCGGCACAGGCGAGCCCGCATCCCCAGGCTCTGTGGTGCCGTGGAAGCGGCGGCAGTGGGCGCCGAGGGCTGGCCACAGCTTTCGGGGCTGGCCCCCTTGGCGTGGGAGAAATGGCCGGACGTTCGCAAGCCCCGTGCCGGCTTCGGGCAAAAAAACGGCCCCGAGCGGGCCTCGGACGTCGGGGCCTCGGCGGGACCGGTGACACCGCAGCCCCAGGCTCTGTGGTGCCGTGGAAGCGGCGGCAGTGGACGCCGAGGGCTGGCCACAGCTTTCGGGGCTGGCCCCCTTGGCGTGGGAGAAATCCCCGGACGTTCGCAAGCCCCGTGCCGGCTTCGGGCAAAAAATGGCCCCGAGCGGGCCTCGTACGTCGGGGCCTAGGCGGCACAGGCGAGCCCGCAGCCCCAGGCTCTGTGGTGCCGTGGAAGCGGCGGCAGTGGGGGCCGAGGGCTGGCCACAGCTTTCGGGGCTGGCCCCCTTGGCGTGGGAGAAATGGCCGGACGTTCGCAAGCCCCGTGCCGGCTTCGGGCAAAAAAAACGGCCCCGAGCGGGCCTCGGACGTCGGGGCCTCGGCGGCACCGGTGACACCGCAGCCCCAGGCTCTGTGGTGCCGTGGAAGCGGCGGCAGTGGGCGCCGAGGGCTGGCCACAGCTTTCGGGGCTGGCCCCCTTGGCGTGGGAGAAATGGCCGGACGTTCGCAAGCCCCGTGCCGGCTTCGGGCAAAAAAACGCCCCCCGAGCGGGCCTCGTACGTCGGGGCCTAGGCGGCACAGGCGAGCCCGCAGCCCCAGGCTCTGTGGTGCCGTGGAAGCGGCGGCAGTGGACGCCGAGGGCCGGCCACAGCTTTCGGGGCTGGCCCCTTTGGCGTGGGAGAAATGGCCGGACGTTCGCAAGCCCCGTGCTGGCTTCGGGCAAAAAAACGCCCCCCGAGCGGGCCTCGTACGTCGGGGCCTAGGCGGCTCAGGCGAGCCCGCAGCCCCAGGCTCTGTGGTTCCGTGGAAGCGGCGGCAGTGGACGCCGAGGGCCGGCCACAGCTTTCGGGGCTGGCCCCTTTGGCGTGGGAGAAATCCCCGGACGTTCGCAAGCCCCGTGCCGGCTTCGGGCAAAAAAACGCCCCCCGAGCGGGCCTCGTACGTCGGGGCCTAGGCGGCACAGGCGAGCCCGCAGCCCCAGGCTCTGTGGTGCCGTGGAAGCGGCGGCAGTGGACGCCGAGGGCTGGCCACAGCTTTCGGGGCTGGCCCCTTTGGCGTGGGAGAAATGGCCGGACGTTCGCAAGCCCCGTGCCGGCTTCGGGCAAAAAAACGCCCCCCGAGCGGGCCTCGTACGTCGGGGCCTAGGCGGCACAGGCGAGCCCGCAGCCCCAGGCTCTGTGGTGCCGTGGAAGCGGCGGCAGTGGACGCCGAGGGCTGGCCACAGCTTTCGGGGCTGGCCCCTTTGGCGTGGGAGAAATCCCCGGACGTTCGCAAGCCCCGTGCCGGCTTCGGGCAAAAAAACGCCCCCCGAGCGGGCCTCGTACGTCGGGGCCTAGGCGGCACAGGCGAGCCCGCAGCCCCAGGCTCTGTGGTGCCGTGGAAGCGGCGGCAGTGGACGCCGAGGGCCGGCCACAGCTTTCGGGGCTGGCCCCTTTGGCGTGGGAGAAATCCCCGGACGTTCGCAAGCCCCGTGCCGGCTTCGGGCAAAAAAACGCCCCCCGAGCGGGCCTCGTACGTCGGGGCCTAGGCGGCACAGGCGAGCCCGTATCCCCAGGCTCTGTGGTGCCGTGGAAGCGGCGGCAGTGGGCGCCGAGGGCTGGCCACAGCTTTCGGGGCTGGCCCCCTTGGCGTGGGGGAAATGGCCGGACGTTCGCAAGCCCTGTGCCGCCTTCGGGCAAAAAATGGCCCCGAGCGGGCCTCGGACGTCGGGGCCTAGGCGGCACAGGCGAGCCCGCAGCCCCAGGCTCTGTGGTGCCGTGGAAGCGGCGGCAGTGGACGCCGAGGGCTGGCCACAGCTTTCGGGGCTGGCCCCCTTGGCGTGGGAGAAATGGCCGGACGTTCGCAAGCCCCGTGCCGGCTTCGGGCAAAAAAACGGCCCCGAGCGGGCCTCGGACGTCGGGGCCTCGGCGGCACCGGTGACACCGCAGCCCCAGGCTCTGTGGTGCCGTGGAAGCGGCGGCAGTGGGCGCCGAGGGCTGGCCACAGCTTTCGGGGCTGGCCCCCTTGGCGTGGGAGAAATCCCCGGACGTTCGCAAGCCCCGTGCCGGCTTCGGGCAAAAAAACGGCCCCGAGCGGGCCTCGGACGTCGGGGCCTAGGCGGCACCGGTGACACCGCAGCCCCAGGCTCTGTGGTGCCGTGGAAGCTGCGGCAGTGGACGCCGAGGGCTGGCCACAGCTTTCGGGGCTGGCCCCCTTGGCGTGGGAGAAATGGCCGGACGTTCGCAAGCCCCGTGCCGGCTTCGGGCAAAAAACGGCCCCGAGCGGGCCTTGGACGTCGGGGCCTCGGCGGCACCGGTGACACCGCAGCCCCAGGCTCTGTGGTGCCGTGGAAGCGGCGGCAGTGGGCGCCGAGGGCTGGCCACAGCTTTCGGGGCTGGCCCCCTTGGCGTGGGAGAAATGGCCGGACGTTCGCAAGCCCCGTGCCGGCTTCGGGCAAAAAACGGCCCCGAGCGGGCCTCGGACGTCGGGGCCTCGGCGGCACCGGTGACACCGCAGCCCCAGGCTCTGTGGTGCCGTGGAAGCGGCGGCAGTGGGCGCCGAGGGCTGGCCACAGCTTTCGGGGCTGGCCCCCTTGGCGTGGGAGAAATGGCCGGACGTTCGCAAGCCCCGTGCCGGCTTCGGGCAAAAAACGGCCCCGAGCGGGCCTCGGACGTCGGGGCCTCGGCGGCACCGGTGACACCGCAGCCCCAGGCTCTGTGGTGCCGTGGAAGCGGCAGCAGTGGGCGCCGAGGGCTGGCCACAGCTTTCGGGGCAGGCCCCTTTGGCGTGGGAGAAATCGCCGGACATTGGCAAGCCCCGTGCCGGCTTCGGGCAAAAAACGGCCCCGAGCGGACCTCGGACGTCGGGGCCTCGGCGGCACCGGTGACACCGCAGCCCCAGGCTCTGTGGTGCCGTGGAAGCGGCGGCAGTGGGCGCCGAGGGCTGGCCACAGCTTTCGGGGCTGGCCCCCTTGGCGTGGGAGAAATGGCCGGACGTTCGCAAGCCCCGTGCCGGCTTCGGGCAAAAAACGGCCCCGAGCGGGCCTCGGACGTCGGGGCCTCGGCGGCACCGGTGACACCGCAGCCCCAGGCTCTGTGGTGCCGTGGAAGCGGCGGCAGTGGGCGCCGAGGGCTGGCCACAGCTTTCGGGGCTGGCCTCCTTGGCGTGGGAGAAATCGCCGCACATTGGCAAGCCCCGTGCCGGCTTCGGGCAAAAAACGGCCCCGAGCGGGCCTCGGACGTCGGGGCCTCGGCGGCACCGGTGACACCGCAGCCCCAGGCTCTGTGGTGCTGTGGAAGCGGCGGCAGTGGGCGCCGAGGGCTGGCCACAGCTTTCGGGGCTGGCCCCTTTGGCGTGGGAGAAATCCCCGGACGTTCGCAAGCCCCGTGCCGGCTTCGGGCAAAAAAACGCCCCCCGAGCGGGCCTCGTACGTCGGGGCCTAGGCGGCACAGGCGAGCCCGCAGCCCCAGGCTCTGTGGTGCCGTGGAAGCGGCGGCAGTGGACGCCGAGGGCCGGCCACAGCTTTCGGGGCTGGCCCCTTTGGCGTGGGAGAAATCCCCGGACGTTCGCAAGCCCCGTGCCGGCTTCGGGCAAAAAAACGCCCCCTGAGCGGGCCTCGTACGTCGGGGCCTAGGCGGCACAGGCGAGCCCGCAGCCCCAGGCTCTGTGGTGCCGTGGAAGCGGCGGCAGTGGACGCCGAGGGCCGGCCACAGCTTTCGGGGCTGGCCCCTTTGGCGTGGGAGAAATCCCCGGACGTTCGCAAGCCCCGTGCCGGCTTCGGGCAAAAAAACGCCCCCCGAGCGGGCCTCGTACGTCGGGGCCTAGGCGGCTCAGGCGAGCCCGCAGCCCCAGGCTCTGTGGTTCCGTGGAAGCGGCGGCAGTGGACGCCAAGGGCCGGCCACAGCTTTCGGGGCTGGCCCCTTTGGCGTGGGAGAAATCCCCGGACGTTCGCAAGCCCCGTGCCGGCTTCGGGCAAAAAAACGCCCCCCGAGCGGGCCTCGTACGTCGGGGCCTAGGCGGCACAGGCGAGCCCGCAGCCCCAGGCTCTGTGGTGCCGTGGAAGCGGCGGCAGTGGACGCCGAGGGCTGGCCACAGCTTTCGGGGCTGGCCCCTTTGGCGTGGGAGAAATGGCCGGACGTTCGCAAGCCCCGTGCCGGCTTCGGGCAAAAAAACGCCCCCCGAGCGGGCCTCGTACGTCGGGGCCTAGGCGGCACAGGCGAGCCCGCAGCCCCAGGCTCTGTGGTGCCGTGGAAGCGGCGGCAGTGGACGCCGAGGGCTGGCCACAGCTTTCGGGGCTGGCCCCTTTGGCGTGGGAAAAATCCCCGGACGTTCGCAAGCCCCGTGCCGGCTTCGGGCAAAAAAACGCCCCCCGAGCGGGCCTCGTACGTCGGGGCCTAGGCGGCACAGGCGAGCCCGCAGCCCCAGGCTCTGTGGTGCCGTGGAAGCGGCGGCAGTGGGCGCCGAAGGCTGGCCACAGCTTTCGGGGCTGGCCCCCTTGGCGTGGGAGAAATGGCCGGACGTTCGCAAGCCCCGTGCCGGCTTCGGGCAAAAAAACGGCCCCGAGCGGGCCTCGGACGTCGGGGCCTCGGCGGCACCGGTGACACCGCAGCCCCAGGCTCTGTGGTGCCGTGGAAGCGGCGGCAGTGGGCGCCGAGGGCTGGCCACAGCTTTCGGGGCTGGCCCCCTTGGCGTGGGAGAAATGGCCGGACGTTCGCAAGCCCCGTGCCGGCTTCGGGCAAAAAAAACGCCCCCCGAGCGGGCCTCGTACGTCGGGGCCTAGGCGGCACAGGCGAGCCCGCAGCCCCAGGCTCTGTGGTGCCGTGGAAGCGGCGGCAGTGGACGCCGAGGGCCGGCCACAGCTTTCGGGGCTGGCCCCTTTGGCGTGGGAGAAATGGCCGGACGTTCGCAAGCCCCGTGCCGGCTTCGGGCAAAAAAACGCCCCCCGAGCGGGCCTCGTACGTCGGGGCCTAGGCGGCACAGGCGAGCCCGCAGCCCCAGGCTCTGTGGTGCCGTGGAAGCGGCGGCAGTGGATGCCGAGGGCCGGCCACAGCTTTCGGGGCTGGCCCCTTTGGCGTGGGAGAAATGGCCGGACGTTCGCAAGCCCCGTGCCGGCTTCGGGCAAAAAAACGCCCCCCGAGCGGGCCTCGGACGTCGGGGCCTAGGCGGCACAGGCGAGCCCGCAGCCCCAGGCTCTGTGGTGCCGTGGAAGCGGCGGCAGTGGACGCCGAGGGCCGGCCACAGCTTTCGGGGCTGGCCCCTTTGGCGTGGGAGAAATCCCCGGACGTTCGCAAGCCCCGTGCCGGCTTCGGGCAAAAAAACGCCCCCCGAGCGGGCCTCGTACGTCGGGGCCTAGGCGGCACAGGCGAGCCCGCAGCCCCAGGCTCTGGGGGTGCCGTGGAAGCGGCGGCAGTGGGGGCCGAGGGCTGGCCACAGCTTTCGGGGCTGGCCCCTTTGGCGTGGGAGAAATGGCCGGACGTTCGCAAGCCCCGTGCCGGCTTCGGGCAAAAAAACGCCCCCCGAGCGGGCCTCGTACGTCGGGGCCTAGGCGGCACAGGCGAGCCCGCAGCCCCAGGCTCTGTGGTGCCGTGGAAGCGGCGGCAGTGGACGCCGAGGGCCGGCCACAGCTTTCGGGGCTGGCCCCTTTGGCGTGGGAGAAATGGCCGGACGTTCGCAAGCCCCGTGCCGGCTTCGGGCAAAAAAACGCCCCCCGAGCGGGCCTCGTACGTCGGGGCCTAGGCGGCACAGGCGAGCCCGCATCCCCAGGCTCTGTGGTGCCGTGGAAGCGGCGGCAGTGGGCGCCGAGGGCTGGCCACAGCTTTCGGGGCTGGCCCCCTTGGCGTGGGAGAAATGGCCGGACGTTCGCAAGCCCTGTGCCGCCTTCGGGCAAAAAATGTCCCCGAGCGGGCCTCGGACGTCGGGGCCTAGTTGGCACAGGCGAGCCCGCAGCCCCAGGCTCTGTGGTGCCGTGGAAGCGGCGGCAGTGGACGCCGAGGGCTGGCCACAGCTTTCGGGGCTGGCCCCCTTGGCGTGGGAGAAATGGCCGGACGTTCGCAAGCCCCGTGCCGGCTTCGGGCAAAAAAAACGGCCCCGAGCGGGCCTCGGACGTCGGGGCCTCGGCGGCACCGGTGACACCGCAGCCCCAGGCTCTGTGGTGCCGTGGAAGCGGCGGCAGTGGGCGCCGAGGGCTGGCCACAGCTTTCGGGGCTGGCCCCCTTGGCGTGGGAGAAATCCCCGGACGTTCGCAAGCCCCGTGCCGGCTTCGGGCAAAAAACGGCCCCGAGCGGGCCTCGGACGTCGGGGCCTAGGCGGCACCGGTGACACCGCAGCCCCAGGCTCTGTGGTGCCGTGGAAGCGGCGGCAGTGGGCGCCGAAGGCTGGCCACAGCTTTCGGGGCTGGCCCCCTTGGCGTGGGAGAAATGGCCGGACGTTCGCAAGCCCCGTGCCGGCTTCGGGCAAAAAACGGCCCCGAGCGGGCCTTGGACGTCGGGGCCTCGGCGGCACCGGTGACACCGCAGCCCCAGGCTCTGTGGTGCCGTGGAAGCGGCGGCAGTGGGCGCCGAGGGCTGGCCACAGCTTTCGGGGCTGGCCCCCTTGGCGTGGGAGAAATGGCCGGACGTTCGCAAGCCCCGTGCCGGCTTCGGGCAAAAAAAAACGGCCCCGAGCGGGCCTCGGACGTCGGGGCCTCGGGCGGCACCGGTGACACCGCAGCCCCCAGGCTCTGTGGTGCCGTGGAAGCGGCGGCAGTGGGCGCCGAGGGCTGGCCACAGCTTTCGGGGCTGGCCCCCTTGGCGTGGGAGAAATGGCCGGACGTTCGCAAGCCCCGTGCCGGCTTCGGGCAAAAAACGGCCCCGAGCGGGCCTCGGACGTCGGGGCCTCGGGCGGCACCGGTGACACCGCAGCCCCAGGCTCTGTGGTGCCGTGGAAGCGGCGGCAGTGGGCGCCGAGGGCTGGCCACAGCTTTCGGGGCTCGCCTCCTTGGCGTGGGAGAAATCGCCGCACATTGGCAAGCCCCGTGCCGGCTTCGGGCAAAAAACGGCCCCGAGCGGGCCTCGGACGTCGGGCCTCGGCGGCACCGGTGACACCGCAGCCCCAGGCTCTGTGGTGCCGTGGAGCGGCGGCAGTGGGCGCCGAGGGCTGGCCACAGCTTTCGGGGCTGGCCCCTATGGCGTGGGAAAAATCCCCGGACGTTCGCAAGCCCCGTGCCGGCCTTCGGGCAAAAAAACGCCCCCCGAGCGGGCCTCGTACGTCGGGGCCTAGGCGGCACAGGCGAGCCCGCAGCCCCAGGCTCTGTGGTGCCGTGGAAGCGGCGGCAGTGGGGGCCGAGGGCCGGCCACAGCTTTCGGGACTGGCCCCCTTGGCGTGGGAGAAATGGCCGGACGTTCGCAAGCCCCGTGCCGGCTTCGGGCAAAAAAACGCCCCCCGAGCGGGCCTCGTACGTCGGGGCCTAGGCGGCACAGGCGAGCCCGCATCCCCAGGCTCTGTGGTGCCGTGGAAGCGGCGGCAGTGGGCGCCGAGGGCTGGCCACAGCTTTCGGGGCTGGCCCCCTTGGCGTGGGAGAAATGGCCGGACGTTCGCAAGCCCTGTGCCGCCTTCGGGCAAAAAATGGCCCCGAGCGGGCCTCGGGACGTCGGGGCCTAGGCGGCACAGGCGAGCCCGCAGCCCCAGGCTCTGTGGTGCCGTGGAAGCGGCGGCAGTGGACGCCGAGGGCTGGCCACAGCTTTCGGGGCTGGCCCCCCTTGGCGTGGGAGAAATGGGCCGGACGTTCGCAAGCCCCGTGCCGGCTTCGGGCAAAAAAACGGCCCCGAGCGGGCCTCGGACGTCGGGGCCTCGGCGGGCACCGGTGACACCGCAGCCCCAGGCTCTGTGGTGCCGTGGGAAGCGGCGGCAGTGGGCGCCGAGGGCTGGCCACAGCTTTCGGGGCTGGCCCCCTTGGCGTGGGAGAAATCCCCGGACGTTCGCAAGCCCCGTGCCTGGCTTCGGGCAAAAAACGGCCCCGCCTCGGACGTCGGGGCCTAGGCGGCACCGGTGACACTGCAGCCCCAGGCTCTGTGGTGCCGTGGAAGCGGCGGCAGTGGGCGCCGAAGGCTGGCCACAGCTTTCGGGGCTGGCCCCCTTGGCGTGGGAGAAATGGCCCGGGCGTTCGCAAGCCCCGTGCCGGCTTCGGGCAAAAAACGGCCCCGAGCGGGCCTCGGACGTCGGGGCCTCGGCGGCACCGGTGACACCGCAGCCCCAGGCTCTGTGGTGCCGTGGAAGCGGCGGCAGTGGGCGCCGAGGGCTGGCCACAGCTTTCGGGGCTGGCCCCCTTGGCGTGGGAGAAATGGCCGGACGTTCGCAAGCCCCGTGCCGGCTTCGGGCAAAAAAACGCCCCCCGAGCGGGCCTCGTACGTCGGGGCCTAGGCGGCACAGGCGAGCCCGCAGCCCCAGGCTCTGTGGTGCCGTGGGGAAGCGGCGGCAGTGGACGCCGAGGGCCGGCCACAGCTTTCGGGGCTGGCCCCTTTGGCGTGGGAGAAATCCCCGGACGTTCGCAAGCCCGTGCCGGCTTCGGGCAAAAAAACGCCCCCCGAGCGGGCCTCGTACGTCGGGGCCTAGGCGGCACAGGCGAGCCCGCAGCCCCAGGCTCTGTGGTGCCGTGGAAGCGGCGGCAGTGGACGCCGAGGGCCGGCCACAGCTTTCGGGGCTGGCCCCTTTGGCGTGGGAGAAATCCCCGGACGTTCGCAAGCCCCGTGCCGGCTTCGGGCAAAAAAACGCCCCCCCGAGCGGGCCTCGTACGTCGGGGCCTAGGCGGCACCGGCGAGCCCGCAGCCCCAGGCTCTGTGGTGCCGTGGAAGCGGCGGCAGTGGGGGCCGAGGGCTGGCCACAGCTTTCGGGACTGGCCCCCTTGGCGTGGGAGAAATGGCCGGACGTTCGCAAGCCCCGTGCCGGCTTCGGGCAAAAAAAACGCCCCCCGAGCGGGCCTCGTACGTCGGGGCCTAGGCGGCACAGGCGAGCCCGCAGCCCCAGGCTCTGTGGTGCCGTGGAAGCGGCGGCAGTGGGCGCCGAGGGCTGGCCACAGCTTCGGGGCTGGCCCCTTTGGCGTGGGAGAAATCCTGGACGTTCGCAAGCCCTGTGCCGCCTTCGGGCAAAAAATGGCCCCGAGCGGGCCTCGGACGTCGGGGCCTAGGCGGCACAGGCGAGCCCGCAGCCCCAGGCTCTGTGGTGCCGTGGAAGCGGCGGCAGTGGGGGCCGAGGGCTGGCCACAGCTTTCGGGACTGGCCCCCTTGGCGTGGGAGAAATGGCCGGACGTTCGCAAGCCCCGTGCCGGCTTCGGGCAAAAAAACGCCCCCCCGAGCGGGCCTCGTACGTCGGGGCCTAGGCGGCACAGGCGAGCCCGCATCCCCAGGCTCTGTGGTGCCGTGGAAGCGGCGGCAGTGGGGCGCCGAGGGCTGGCCACAGCTTTCGGGGCTGGCCCCCTTGGCGTGGGAGAAATGGCCGGACGTTCGCAAGCCCCGTGCCGGCTTCGGGCAAAAAAACGGCCCCGAGCGGGCCTCGGACGTCGGGGCCTCGGCGGGACCGGTGACACCGCAGCCCCAGGCTCTGTGGTGCCGTGGAAGCGGCGGCAGTGGACGCCGAGGGCTGGCCACAGCTTTCGGGGCTGGCCCCCTTGGCGTGGGAGAAATCCCCGGACGTTCGCAAGCCCCGTGCCGGCTTCGGGCAAAAAATGGCCCCGAGCGGGCCTCGTACGTCGGGGCCTAGGCGGCACAGGCGAGCCCGCAGCCCCAGGCTCTGTGGTGCCGTGGAAGCGGCGGCAGTGGGGGCCGAGGGCTGGCCACAGCTTTCGGGGCTGGCCCCTTGGCGTGGGAGAAATGGGCCGGACGTTCGCAAGCCCCGTGCCGGCTTCGGGCAAAAAAAAACGGCCCCGAGCGGGCCTCGGACGTCGGGGCCTCGGCGGCACCGGTGACACCGCAGCCCCAGGCTCTGTGGTGCCGTGGAAGCGGCGGCAGTGGGCGCCGAGGGCTGGCCACAGCTTTCGGGGCTGGCCCCCTTGGCGTGGGAGAAATGGCCGGACGTTCGCAAGCCCCGTGCCGGCTTCGGGCAAAAAAAACGCCCCCCGAGCGGGCCTCGTACGTCGGGGCCTAGGCGGCACAGGCGAGCCCGCAGCCCCAGGCTCTGTGGTGCCGTGGAAGCGGCGGCAGTGGACGCCGAGGGCCGGCCACAGCTTTCGGGCTGGCCCCTTTGGCGTGGGAGAAATGGCCGGACGTTCGCAAGCCCCGTGCTGGCTTCGGGCAAAAAAACGCCCCCCGAGCGGGCCTCGTACGTCGGGGCCTAGGCGGCTCAGGCGAGCCCGCAGCCCCAGGCTCTGTGGTTCCGTGGAAGCGGCGGCAGTGGACGCCGAGGGCCGGCCACAGCTTTCGGGGCTGGCCCCTTTGGCGTGGGAGAAATCCCCGGACGTTCGCAAGCCCCGTGCCGGCTTCGGGCAAAAAAACGCCCCCGAGCGGGCCTCGTACGTCGGGGCCTAGGCGGCACAGGCGAGCCCGCAGCCCCAGGCTCTGTGGTGCCGTGGAAGCGGCGGCAGTGGGGGCCGAGGGCTGGCCACAGCTTTCGGGGCTGGCCCCTTTGGCGTGGGAGAAAATGGCCGGACGTTCGCAAGCCCCGTGCCGGCTTCGGGCAAAAAAACGCCCCCCGAGCGGGCCTCGTACGTCGGGGCCTAGGCGGCACAGGCGAGCCCGCAGCCCCAGGCTCTGTGGTGCCGTGGAAGCGGCGGCAGTGGACGCCGAGGGCTGGCCACAGCTTTCGGGGCTGGCCCCTTTGGCGTGGGAGAAATCCCCGGACGGTTCGCTAGCCCCGTGCCGGCTTCGGGCAAAAAAAACGCCCCCCGAGCGGGGCCTCGTACGTCGGGGCCTAGGCGGCACAGGCGAGCCCGCAGCCCCAGGCTCTGTGGTGCCGTGGAAGCGGCGGCAGTGGACGCCGAGGGCCGGCCACAGCTTTCGGGGCTGGCCCCTTTGGCGTGGGAAAAATCCCCGGACGTTCGCAAGCCCCGTGCCGGCTTCGGGCAAAAAAAACGCCCCCCGAGCGGGCCTCGTACGTCGGGGCCTAGGCGGCACAGGCGAGCCCGCAGCCCCAGGCTCTGTGGTGCCGTGGAAGCGGCGGCAGTGGGGGCCGAGGGCTGGCCACAGCTTTCGGGACTGGCCCCCTTGGCGTGGGAGAAATGGCCGGACGTTCGCAAGCCCCGTGCCGGCTTCGGGCAAAAAAACGCCCCCCGAGCGGGCCTCGTACGTCGGGGCCTAGGCGGCACAGGCGAGCCCGTATCCCCAGGCTCTGTGGTGCCGTGGAAGCGGCGGCAGTGGGCGCCGAGGGCTGGCCACAGCTTTCGGGGCTGGCCCCCTTGGCGTGGGGGAAATGGCCGGACGTTCGCAAGCCCTGTGCCGCCTTCGGGCAAAAAATGGCCCCGAGCGGGCCTCGGACGTCGGGGCCTAGGCGGCACAGGCGAGCCCGCAAGCCCCAGGCTCTGTGGTGCCGTGGAAGCGGCGGCAGTGGACGCCGAGGGCTGGCCACAGCTTTCGGGGCTGGCCCCCTTGGCGTGGGAGAAATGGCCGGACGTTCGCAAGCCCCGTGCCGGCTTCGGGCAAAAAAACGGCCCCGAGCGGGCCTCGGACGTCGGGGCCTCGGCGGCACCGGTGACACCGCAGCCCCAGGCTCTGTGGTGCCGTGGAAGCGGCGGCAGTGGGCGCCGAGGGCTGGCCACAGCTTTCGGGGCTGGCCCCCTTGGCGTGGGAGAAATCCCCGGACGTTCGCAAGCCCCGTGCCGGCTTCGGGCAAAAAACGGCCCCGAGCGGGCCTCGTACGTCGGGGCCTAGGCGGCACCGGTGACACCCGCAGCCCCAGGCTCTGTGGTGCCGTGGAAGCTGCGGCAGTGGACGCCGAGGGCTGGCCACAGCTTTCGGGGCTGGCCCCCTTGGCGTGGGAGAAATGGCCGGACGTTCGCAAGCCCCGTGCCGGCTTCGGGCAAAAAACGGCCCCGAGCGGGCCTTGGACGTCGGGGCCTCGGCGGCACCGGTGACACCGCAGCCCCAGGCTCTGTGGTGCCGTGGAAGCGGCGGCAGTGGGCGCCGAGGGCTGGCCACAGCTTTCGGGGCTGGCCCCCTTGGCGTGGGAGAAATGGCCGGACGTTCGCAAGCCCCGTGCCGGCTTCGGGCAAAAAACGGCCCCGAGCGGGCCTCGGACGTCGGGGCCTCGGCGGCACCGGTGACACCGCAGCCCCAGGCTCTGTGGTGCCGTGGAAGCGGCGGCAGTGGGCGCCGAGGGCTGGCCACAGCTTTCGGGGCTGGCCCCCTTGGCGTGGGAGAAATGGGCCGGACGTTCGCAAGCCCCGTGCCGGCTTCGGGCAAAAAACGGCCCCGAGCGGGCCTCGGACGTCGGGGCCTCGGCGGCACCGGTGACACCGCAGCCCCAGGCTCTGTGGTGCCGTGGAAGCGGCAGCAGTGGGCGCCGAGGGCTGGCCACAGCTTTCGGGCAGGCCCCTTTGGCGTGGGAGAAATCGCCGGACATTGGCAAGCCCCGTGCCGGCTTCGGGCAAAAAACGGCCCCGAGCGGGCCTCGGACGTCGGGGCCTCGGCGGCACCGGTGACACCGCAGCCCCAGGCTCTGTGGTGCCGTGGAAGCGGCGGCAGTGGGCGCCGAGGGCTGGCCACAGCTTTCGGGGCTGGCCCCCTTGGCGTGGGAGAAATGGCCGGACGTTCGCAAGCCCCGTGCCGGCTTCGGGCAAAAAACGGCCCCGAGCGGGCCTCGGACGTCGGGGCCTCGGCGGCACCGGTGACACCGCAGCCCCAGGCTCTGTGGTGCCGTGGAAGCGGCGGCAGTGGGCGCCGAGGGCTGGCCACAGCTTTCGGGGCTGGCCTCCTTGGCGTGGGAGAAATCGCCGCACATTGGCAAGCCCCGTGCCGGCTTCGGGCAAAAAACGGCCCCGAGCGGGCCTCGGACGTCGGGGCCTCGGCGGCACCGGTGACACCGCAGCCCCAGGCTCTGTGGTGCTGTGGAAGCGGCGGCAGTGGGCGCCGAGGGCTGGCCACAGCTTTCGGGGCTGGCCCCTTTGGCGTGGGAGAAATGGCCGGACGTTCGCAAGCCCCGTGCCGGCTTCGGGCAAAAAACGCCCCCCGAGCGGGCCTCGTACGTCGGGGCCTAGGCGGCACAGGCGAGCCCGCAGCCCCAGGCTCTGTGGTGCCGTGGAAGCGGCGGCAGTGGGCGCCGAGGGCTGGCCACAGCTTTCGGGGCTGGCCCCCTTGGCGTGGGAGAAATGGCCGGACGTTCGCAAGCCCCGTGCCGGCTACGGGCAAAAAAACGCCCCCCGAGCGGGCCTCGTACGTCGGGGCCTAGGCGGCACAGGCGAGCCCGCAGCCCCAGGCTCTGTGGTGCCGTGGAAGCGGCGGCAGTGGACGCCGAGGGCCGGCCACAGCTTTCGGGGCTGGCCCCTTTGGCGTGGGAGAAATCCCCGGACGTTCGCAAGCCCCGTGCCGGCTTCGGGCAAAAAAAACGCCCCCCGAGCGGGCCTCGTACGTCGGGGCCTAGGCGGCACAGGCGAGCCCGCAGCCCCAGGCTCTGTGGTGCCGTGGAAGCGGCGGCAGTGGACGCCGAGGGCCGGCCACAGCTTTCGGGGCTGGCCCCTTTGGCGTGGGAGAAATGGCCGGACGTTCGCAAGCCCCGTGCCGGCTTCGGGCAAAAAAACGCCCCCTGAGCGGGCCTCGTACGTCGGGGCCTAGGCGGCACAGGCGAGCCCGCAGCCCCAGGCTCTGTGGTGCCGTGGAAGCGGCGGCAGTGGACGCCGAGGGCTGGCCACAGCTTTCGGGGCTGGCCCCTTTGGCGTGGGAGAAATCCCCGGACGTTCGCAAGCCCCGTGCCGGCTTCGGGCAAAAAAACGCCCCCCGAGCGGGCCTCGTACGTCGGGGCCTAGGCGGCACAGGCGAGCCCGCAGCCCCAGGCTCTGTGGTGCCGTGGAAGCGGCGGCAGTGGACGCCGAGGGCCGGCCACAGCTTTCGGGGCTGGCCCCTTTGGCGTGGGAGAAATGGCCGGACGTTCGCAAGCCCCGTGCCGGCTTCGGGCAAAAAAACGCCCCCCGAGCGGGCCTCGTACGTCGGGGCCTAGGCGGCACAGGCGAGCCCGCAGCCCCAGGCTCTGTGGTGCCGTGGAAGCGGCGGCAGTGGGCGCCGAGGGCTGGCCACAGCTTTCGGGGCTGGCCCCTTTGGCGTGGGAGAAATGGCCGGACGTTCGCAAGCCCCGTGCCGGCTTCGGGCAAAAAAACGCCCCCCGAGCGGGCCTCGTACGTCGGGGCCTAGGCGGCACAGGCGAGCCCGCAGCCCCAGGCTCTGTGGTGCCGTGGAAGCGGCGGCAGTGGACGCCGAGGGCCGGCCACAGCTTTCGGGGCTGGCCCCTTTGGCGTGGGAGAAATGGCCGGACGTTCGCAAGCCCCGTGCCGGCTTCGGGCAAAAAAACGCCCCCCGAGCGGGCCTCGTACGTCGGGGCCTAGGCGGCTCAGGCGAGCCCGCAGCCCCAGGCTCTGTGGTTCCGTGGAAGCGGCGGCAGTGGACGCCGAGGGCCGGCCACAGCTTTCGGGGCTGGCCCCTTTGGCGTGGGAGAAATGGCCGGACGTTCGCAAGCCCCGTGCCGGCTTCGGGCAAAAAAACGCCCCCCGAGCGGGCCTCGTACGTCGGGGCCTAGGCGGCACAGGCGAGCCCGCAGCCCCAGGCTCTGTGGTGCCGTGGAAGCGGCGGCAGTGGGGGCCGAGGGCCGGCCACAGCTTTCGGGGCTGGCCCCTTTGGCGTGGGAGAAATCCCCGGACGTTCGCAAGCCCCGTGCCGGCTTCGGGCAAAAAAACGCCCCCCGAGCGGGCCTCGTACGTCGGGGCCTAGGCGGCACAGGCGAGCCCGCAGCCCCAGGCTCTGTGGTGCCGTGGAAGCGGCGGCAGTGGACGCCGAGGGCTGGCCACAGCTTTCGGGGCTGGCCCCTTTGGCGTGGGAGAAATCCCCGGACGTTCGCAAGCCCCGTGCCGGCTTCGGGCAAAAAAACGCCCCCCGAGCGGGCCTCGTACGTCGGGGCCTAGGCGGCACAGGCGAGCCCGCAGCCCCAGGCTCTGTGGTGCCGTGGAAGCGGCGGCAGTGGACGCCGAGGGCCGGCCACAGCTTTCGGGGCTGGCCCCTTTGGCGTGGGAGAAATGGCCGGACGTTCGCAAGCCCCGTGCCGGCTTCGGGCAAAAAAAACGCCCCCCGAGCGGGCCTCGTACGTCGGGGCCTAGGCGGCACAGGCGAGCCCGCAGCCCCAGGCTCTGTGGTGCCGTGGAAGCGGCGGCAGTGGGCGCCGAGGGCTGGCCACAGCTTTCGGGGCTGGCCCCTTGGCGTGGGAGAAATGGACGTTCGCAAGCCCCGTGCCGGCTTCGGGCAAAAAAACGGCCCCGAGCGGGCCTCGGACGTCGGGGCCTCGGCGGCACCGGTGACACCGCAGCCCCAGGCTCTGTGGTGCCGTGGAAGCGGCGGCAGTGGGCGCCGAGGGCTGGCCACAGCTTTCGGGGCTGGCCCCCTTGGCGTGGGAGAAATGGCCGGACGTTCGCAAGCCCCGTGCCGGCTTCGGGCAAAAAACGGCCCCGAGCGGGCCTCGGACGTCGGGGCCTCGGCGGCACCGGTGACACCGCAGCCCCAGGCTCTGTGGTGCCGTGGAAGCGGCGGCAGTGGGCGCCGAAGGCTGGCCACAGCTTTCGGGGCTGGCCCCCTTGGCGTGGGAGAAATGGCCGGACGTTCGCAAGCCCCGTGCCGGCTTCGGGCAAAAAACGGCCCCGAGCGGGCCTCGGACGTCGGGGCCTCGGCGGCACCGGTGACACCGCAGCCCCAGGCTCTGTGTGCCGTGGAAGCGGCGGCAGTGGGCGCCGAGGGCTGGCCACAGCTTTCGGGCTGGCCCCCTTGGCGTGGGAGAAATCCCCGGACGTTCGCAAGCCCCGTGCCGGCTTCGGGCAAAAAAACGCCCCCCGAGCGGGCCTCGTACGTCGGGGCCTAGGCGGCTCAGGCGAGCCCGCAGCCCCAGGCTCTGTGGTTCCGTGGAAGCGGCGGCAGTGGACGCCGAGGGCCGGCCACAGCTTTCGGGGCTGGCCCCTTTGGCGTGGGAGAAATCCCCGGACGTTCGCAAGCCCCGTGCCGGCTTCGGGCAAAAAAACGCCCCCCGAGCGGGCCTCGTACGTCGGGGCCTAGGCGGCACAGGCGAGCCCGCAGCCCCAGGCTCTGTGGTGCCGTGGAAGCGGCGGCAGTGGGGGCCGAGGGCCGGCCACAGCTTTCGGGGCTGGCCCCTTTGGCGTGGGAGAAATGGCCGGACGTTCGCAAGCCCCGTGCCGGCTTCGGGCAAAAAAACGCCCCCCGAGCGGGCCTCGTACGTCGGGGCCTAGGCGGCACAGGCGAGCCCGCAGCCCCAGGCTCTGTGGTGCCGTGGAAGCGGCGGCAGTGGGGGCCGAGGGCTGGCCACAGCTTTCGGGGCTGGCCCCTTTGGCGTGGGAGAAATGGCCGGACGTTCGCAAGCCCCGTGCCGGCTTCGGGCAAAAAAAACGCCCCCCGAGCGGGCCTCGTACGTCGGGGCCTAGGCGGCACAGGCGAGCCCGCAGCCCCAGGCTCGGTGGTGCCGTGGAAGCGGCGGCAGTGGACGCCGAGGGCCGGCCACAGCTTTCGGGGCTGGCCCCTTTGGCGTGGGAGAAATGGCCGGACGTTCGCAAGCCCCGTGCCGGCTTCGGGCAAAAAAACGCCCCCCGAGCGGGCCTCGTACGTCGGGGCCTAGGCGGCACAGGCGAGCCCGCAGCCCCAGGCTCTGTGGTGCCGTGGAAGCGGCGGCAGTGGGCGCGAGGGCTGGCCACAGCTTTCGGGGCTGGCCCCTTTGGCGTGGGAAAAATCCCCGGACGTTCGCAAGCCCCGTGCCGGCTTCGGGCAAAAAAACGCCCCCCGAGCGGGCCTCGTACGTCGGGGCCTAGGCGGCACAGGCGAGCCCGCAGCCCCAGGCTCTGTGGTGCCGTGGAAGCGGCGGCAGTGGGGGCCGAGGGCTGGCCACAGCTTTCGGGACTGGCCCCCTTGGCGTGGGAGAAATGGCCGGACGTTCGCAAGCCCGTGCCGGCTTCGGGCAAAAAAACGCCCCCCGAGCGGGCCTCGTACGTCGGGGCCTAGGCGGCACAGGCGAGCCCGCAGCCCCAGGCTCTGTGGTGCCGTGGAAGCGGCGGCAGTGGGCGCCGAGGGCTGGCCACAGCTTTCGGGGCTGGCCCCCTTGGCGTGGGAGAAATGGCCGGACGTTCGCAAGCCCCGTGCCGGCTTCGGGCAAAAAAACGGCCCCGAGCGGGCCTCGGACGTCGGGGCCTCGGCGGCACCGGTGACACCGCAGCCCCAGGCTCTGTGGTGCCGTGGAAGCTGCGGCAGTGGACGCCGAGGGCC